>NC_089803.1:3067500-3177500 GCF_029633855.1 Hoplias malabaricus | reverse complement strand
ACGGGGTTAAATTATAACCCATCCATGCAGAAGTTCAGGAGAACCTCAGGCTCCAGACTGTACATAATGTAACACTTAAGGTGGACCTCAGGCTCAAGACTGTAAATAATGTAACATTTAAGGTGGACCTCAGGCTCCAGACTGTAAATAATGTAACATTTAAGGTGGACCTCAGACTCCAGACTGTAAATAATGTAACATTTAAGGTGGACCTCATTTTCCAGACTGTAAATAATGTAACATTTAAGTTGGACCTTAGTCTCCAGACTGTAAATAATGTGACATTTAAGGTGGACCTCAGGCTCAAGAATGTAAATAATGAAACATTTAAGATGGACCTCAGTTTCCAGATTGTACATAATGTAACATTTAAGGTGGACCTCAGGCTCCAGAATGTAAATAATGTAATATTTAAGGTGGACGTCAGGCTCCAGACTGTAAATAATGTAACATTTAAGTTGGACCTTAGTCTCCAGACTGTAAATAATGTAACATTTAAGGTGGACCTCAGGCTCAAGAATGTAAATAATGAAACATTTAAGATGGACCTCATTTTCCAGACTGTAAATAATGTAACATTTAAGTTGGACCTTAGTCTCCAGACTGTAAATAATGTAACATTTAAGGTGGACCTTATTTTCCAGACTGTAAATAATGTAACATTTAAGTTGGACCTTAGTCTCCAGACTGTAAATAATGTAACATTTAAGGTGGACCTCAGGCTCAAGAATGTAAATAATGAAACATTTAAGATGGACCTCAGTTTCCAGATTGTACATAATGTAACATTTAAGTTGGACCTCAGGCTCCAGACTGTAAATAATGTAACATTTAATGTGGACCTCAGGCTCAAGACTGTAAATAATGTAACATTTAATGTGGACCTCATTTTCCAGACTGTAAATAATGTAACATTTAAGTTGGACCTTAGTCTCCAGACTGTAAATAATGTAACATTTAAGGTGGACCTCAGGCTCAAGAATGTAAATAATGTAACATTTAAGGTGGACCTTATTTTCCAGACTGTAAATAATGTAACATTTAAGGTGGACCTCAGTTTCCAGATTGTACATAATGTAACATTTAAGTTGGACCTCAGGCTCCAGACTGTAAATAATGTAACATTTAAGGTGGACCTCAGGCTCAAGACTGTAAATAATGTAACATTTAATGTGGACCTCATTTTCCAGACTGTAAATAATGTAACATTTAAGTTGGACCTTAGTCTCCAGACTGTAAATAATGTAACATTTTTTAAGGCTGATTGGAAGCTCCAGACTGTTGGACCAGAGGCTCCAGTGAGTTCCAACACCAAAACGTTACTACAGTAATCCCTCGCTACTTTGCGGTTCATCTTTCGAGGATTCGCTACGTCACGGGTTTTTTCAAGGGGGCTTATGGCCACTATATCACGGATATTTAGGGAAAATCTAGGAAAACCATGAAAGATGATTAGCCAAAATATTTTTTTATTATTAACATGTATTAGACTGGGCCTGTAGGTGACCATTTAAGGTGGACTGTTTGCTCCAATATCTACTGCACCTACTGCACCATTTAATATACATATATCACCCTTTAATGTGGACTAGAGACAACAGAATGTTACTGCATCACCATTTAATGTGGACCAGAGATACAAGAATGTACCAACAGCACCATTTAAAGTGGACTTTAGGCTTCAGATTGTAACTGCCTATGTTGGTGACTGTGCGACACTTCACAGGTGTGAATGTGTGAGTGAATGGATGAATGACTGAGTGTTTCCTGGTAGGCCTCAGACCCACAATGTCAATGAACACCATGAAGAGCTGACAGAAGATGAATCGGTAAACTATAATTTTTCAGCAGCATAAATAAAATGTAGTCAATAATTATAATATAATAAATGTGTTTGTAAACACTCTGTCACAGCTCCAGGGACCTGGAGGTTGTGGGTTCGAGTCCCAAGCCCAATGATTCTGGGTAGGCTCTGGAGCCCCCCCACCCTGAACTGCCTAAGGATTACCAACAATGATGTACGAATGAATGTTTGTATACAAACTGAACAGAAGCAAACTGTGTGTGTCCTGAATCAACCTCATTTGCACATAACTCACATCTGCAACTAAATATATTCACATGACCAGAGCGTGTGAGATAGACATAGAGAGAGAGTGATAGAGAGAGAAGGAGACGGAGAGAGAGAGAGAGAGTGTGTGATAGACATAGAGAGAGTGATAGAGAGAGAGAGAGAGAGAGAGAGAGAGAGAGAAGGAGACGGAGAGAGAGAGAGAGAGAGAGAGAGAGAGAGAGAGAGAGAGAGAAGGAGACGGAGAGAGAGAGAGAGAAGGAGACGGAGAGAGAGAGAGAGAGAGAGAGAGAGAGAGAGAGAGAGATACACATAAAGTTAGAGAGACAAAGTAGTTATAAGAGGAAACTCTTTACTTCCTCTTTCATTTCTTAGGAGGAAACAGCAACTAAAACCTGCACTCATCTGTCTATCCTTCCTTCTTTCATCTCACCTTCAATCCGTCCGTCTCCATCCTCAGGTAACAGAGGTTTTAAATCCTTCAGTATATTACAAGTCAAATGTGTCAAATTACGTTACGTGTCATGTGCAGTATCTCTGTGCTCTCTGTGTATTTCTGTTATTCTTATGTTTGTTTGTTTGTTTGTTGTGTATTTATTGATGTATTAATAATAATGTCAGTAGAATCATAGCTGTTAAGGATGAGGAGAACTAACACTCATTCAGTGATATATCTGTAAATATCAGGGTGTAAAGTCTGCAGTGGGAGTCTCTGGCCTAACACCCACCGATCCCAATGTCTGCAAGCTCAATGCTAACATTCGGCCAGAGGGGTGTAAAGCCCCTCAGGACTGGGCTGTGGAACAGTGGGACTGTGTTCTCTGGAGGGAGGGATGGAGTGATGGAGCTCTGTGTAGTAAATCTGGGATGGGTTTTAGTGCTAGAACTAATCATTCAGCATTTAGACAACTGCATGCTATCAAATCCTGACAGAAATGTTTTGAAATCTGCTGTAAATCCATCCCAGAGGAACACACTCCTGATGAACCCCTCATAAAGAAGAGACGCTGGTCAGTGATCGTCTGGGTGAATTGAGCCGAGGCTACGTTAGCGTCCAGATTACCTATGTGTCCAAGAGAGGCAAAATAATAAGAAATAAACTTTAAAAAAATGAACATAGACATTATCTAGAAGAAGGATTAAAGACAATTAAATAGTGCATTGAATGTAAGATGTTTAAAATAAATTCAAAATTCTTATAAAACCTAAAAATGAACATTATTTAAAAATGAAGAATGAAATCATTGAAACAGCCCTGAGGTCTAGTGGCTCAGAACGGTTTTTTGCGCTGATAGTTACAATTTTCTTAAAAACCTAAAGGGTTAAAACCCACACCCAAACACTTCAGCTGCTCTAACCTCTCTGACTCGAGTCTTCAGAGTCTTGAGAAACAACAGCTCTGACAACAGAATTAAATAACATTCATTTATTATTTATAATGTGAAGATTTAAACAAAATACTCAATTAATATTTTTAAATAAAAACTCCAGCAGCACTGCTGTGTCTGATCCACTCTACACCAGCACAACACACACTAACACACCAACACCACGTCAGTGTCACTGCAGCGCTGAGAATGATCCACCACCACATCTTAATCAAGTTAAAAACATAAAATATTAAACTATTCTGCAAAACAATTGTTATACTCTGTGTATGTGAGTGTGTGTGTGTGTGTGTGTATGAGTGAGAGTGTCAAGACACTCTTAGTGTTTTACTTAGTGTGTGTTTATGTATGTGTGTGCGTTAGCAACTTAACTGTGTGTGTGTCTGCTACAGGAAGTAATAAAATGCTGTGATGATCACACACTCCTGGAGCTGTTAAACTGTTTCTGAGTTTGTGAGTGTAAATGTCATTGTGTGTGTGTGTGTGTGTGTGTGTGTGTGTGTGTGTGTGTAGGTATGATTCTCCTGGGTCTGTGCTGGTTCCTGCTGCTGGTTCCGGTCCAGTCTGAGCTGAATTTGGAGGGTTACTGGACGTCCTGGAAAACTCAGTTCCATAAAACCTACAGTAATTCGGTGAGACACTGTCCTGTTCCTCACTGGGAGGTGGAAACAATGGCCACTCCTGCTAGGTATGTGTGTAATTAACGTGTGTGTGTGTGTGTGTTACAGACAGAGGAAGTGTATAGAAGAGCTGTCTGGAAGCAGAACCTTGATGAAGTGATGAAACACAACGAAGCAGGACGCCACAGTTACACCATGGGGATAAACCACCTCTCAGACATGGTACAGTCCACTACTCTACACTACCCTCACTAAGTCAGCAGAGACACACAGCTCTCTGTAACACCCTGGGAGTGAGGGACAGACACACGGGGCGGATGAACACATGAATATGATTTTATTAAAGAAGTGTGAACACAAACAATAGCTCCCTAGGTGTGAAACAGAAATGGGGTAAACCTTATGTGTACAATAAGTTTTAAATTGTTTTTGTATAATGTATAACTCATAACTCAGTAATTCAGAAGACTGTGATGGATTTGTTCTGTTCTTGGGGATAATATTGTATCCAGAAGTATGTGTGAGTTTGGGTTAAGACGATTTACAGATGGGAATCTCAGGGTTAGACATCGGGAACAGAACCCTTCATTGTTAGATTATTGTTTTGTTGAATGAAATGAGAATTGTGATTTTTAATTCGACACACTTATGTGATACAAATAAAAACACATTTAAATTATTTGCATTATTTATACATCTAAGAGAACCATGCCATGTCAAAGAATCAATAAGAGAGAGTCCAAAAAACATGCCTCATGAATACACAGGAAACAAGGGACACCTGCGCGATCACAGCTGCAAACACAAGCACACGGCAAAACAAAACAAAGCACTTTGTTACTACTGTAACCTGTGTGTGTGTGTGTGTGTGTTTACAGACAGCAGATGAAGTGAACACTCAGCTGAATGGACTGAAAGAAGAACATCCTCTTCTTCAGGAAGTGAGCGATGAATTCCTCGACAGACTCCTGAATGAGACCGTACTTCCTGCCCAACTGGACTGGACCAAGAAAGGACTGGTCAGCCCCGTCCAGAACCAGGTGTGTGCAGTGACTTCAGACTTCCTCTTTTACAGGCATTTCTAAACAAATATTCACCCCCACACCACCCAGTACAACACAGCAAAAATACCACCACTCCACCCAATACAACACTGAGAAAACACCACCACTCCACCCAGTACAACACAGAGAAAATACCACCACTCCACCCAGTACAACACAGCAAAAATACCACCACTCCACCCAATACAACACTGAGAAAACACCACCACTCCACCCAGTACAACACAGCAAAAATACCACCACTCCACCCAGTACAACACAGAGAAAATACCCCCACTCCACCCAGTACAACACAGAGAAAATACCACCACTCCACCCAATACAACACTGAGAAAACACCACCACTCCACCCAGTACAACACAGCAAAAATACCACCACTCCACCCAGTACAACACAGAGAAAATACCCCCACTCCACCCAGTACAACACAGAGAAAATACCCCCACTCCACCCAGTGCAACACAGAGAAAACACCCCCACTCCACCCAGTACAACACAGAGAAAACACCCCCACTCCACCCAGTACAACACAGAGAAAATACCCCCACTCCACCCAGTACAACACAGAGAAAACACCCCCACTCCACCCAGTACAACACTGAGAAAATCACCCCACTCCACCCAGTACAACACAGAGAAAATACCCCCACTCCACCCAGTGCAACACAGAGAAAACACCCCCACTCCACCCAGTACAACACAGAGAAAACACCCCCACTCCACCCAGTACAACACAGAGAAAATACCCCCACTCCACCCAGTACAACACAGAGAAAACACCCCCACTCCACCCAGTACAACACTGAGAAAATCACCCCACTCCACCCAGTACAACACAGAGAAAATACCCCCACTCCACCCAGTGCAACACAGAGAAAACACCCCCACTCCACCCAGTACAACACAGAGAAAACACCCCCACTCCACCCAGTACAACACAGAGAAAATACCCCCACTCCACCCAGTGCAACACAGAGAAAACACCCCCACTCCACCCAGTACAACACAGAGAAAACACCCCCACTCCACCCAGTACAACACAGAGAAAATACCCCCACTCCACCCAGTACAACACAGAGAAAATACCCCCACTCCACCCAGTACAACACCAAGAACATACCCCCACTCCACCCAGTACAACACAGAGAAAATACCCCCACTCCACCCAGTACAACACAGAGAAAACACCCCCACTCCACCCAGTACAACACAGAGAAAATACCCCCACTCCACCCAGTACAACACAAAGAAAACACCCCCACTCCACCCAGTACAACACTGAGAAAATACCCCCACTCCACCCAGTACAACACAGAGAAAATACCCCCACTCCACCCAGTACAACACAAAGAAAACACCGCCACTCCACCCAGTACAACACTGAGAAAATACCCCCACTCCACCCAGTACAACACAGAGAAAATACCCCACTTCACCCAGTACAACACTGAGAAAATACCCCCACTCCACCCAGTACAACACAGAGAAAATACCCCCACTCCACCCAGTACAACACTGAGAAAATACCCCCACTCCACCCAGTACAACACTGAGAAAATACCCCACTCCACCCAGTACAACACTGAGAAAACACCCCCACTCCACCCAGTACAACACTGAGAAAATACCCCCACTCCACCCAGTACACACCTGGAAAATGACCCCTACAACACCCGAGAAATTTGCCTGATGAGACAGATACAATATGTGAGTTGAGATCGATCAATGTTTCTAGAATCTAAGTGCATTGACAGTAAAATGAGTTGGGCTTGTTTTCTGTCTCCAGGTGTGTGGCCATGGTTTACAAATCCATTTTCAAAAAGAGGGATAGGAAATACACAAGGCCTTCCCTGAAAAAGATGTTGTCTGGATTGTAGTGTGTCACTCCAAACTCTGCATTTATCATTCAGCATTAACAGTGCCTTCACAGACGTGACAGTCCCCCACCCCCCACATACACACACGTCATCATAGACTGGCTTTTAAACTGTTCATAACAAGCTCCTGTCCTTCTCTTCTTTAGCGGAAGAGCAGCGTCCATTATAAAAAAAAAAAAAAAAACAGAACATCCGATTGTGATTTGTCAGACACAGTAACGTTTCTCAATTTAAAACACTTCCTAAACCACTGTCTGTGAACACAGTTCATCACCACATCCACAAACACAAGTTAAACCTCACATACGCAGAGAAGAACCCAGATATAAACAGGATCCAGAAATGCAGCCGCTTTCTCTGAGAAATGTCCTGACAAATGAACACCTATCTGTCTTTAATTTTGAAAGACAATGCCTCTTTGAAACACTCTTTTCACAGACCTGTTAATATCATTTATCAATAAAAAAGTTTTTTAAACATGTGTATGTAGTATTTATAAGTAATTATTTGGTTCAATGGTTTCTATGTGTTTGTTTTCTGTTGTTTTTGACATTTTACACAGTCCAACTTTTCTGCAGACGGGGTTTGTCATTAAGTGTGAAGTGTGTGGTGTGTGTGGTGTGTGTAGGGTCCGTGTGGCTCGTGTTGGGCCTTTAGTGCGGTCGGTGCTCTGGAAGGTCAAATGAAGAAGAAAACCGGGCAATTGGTTCCTCTAAGTCCCCAGAACCTTGTGGACTGCAGCATCACCGTCGGCAACCACGGCTGTAAAGGAGGCTACCTCACCAAATCCTTCATCTACATCAGCAGGAACAAGGGCATCGACTCCAACAGCTTCTACCCTTACGAACACAGGGTACGCACACCATAGATACTTAATTAGACACAGCGCCACTCACTGGCCACCAGAAGTATTACCATGTCTCTGTCCCTGAGACGTTCTGACCACTCTTCTCTCTGAATGGAGATGGACAATACTTTCAGCTTGTTTGGGTCACAGCACCTATCTCCATCTTGACAGAGTGTTGTTTTTATAGACCAGTGTGTTTGTGTGTGTGTGTAGGAAGGTACCTGTCGTTACGCAGTGAAGGGTAGAGCCGGTTACTGCTCTGGGTTCCGGATGCTCCCTCGGAACGAGCTTCAGTTGCTTCAGGCTATCGCCACCGTGGGGCCGATTTCTGTCGGAATAAACGGCAAACTCGCTTCATTCCACAGATACAAGAGTGGTACACACACACACACACACACACACACACAGAGAGAGAGTTGGTCCATGAATGTGAGAGGGGTGTTGTTGCTTTCATTGTCATATACCTTTCCAAAACAAACAGGTCCAAAACAAAAAATATCTTATAATAATGATGCATCAAAACAATAATGACAGGACACGTCCACCAAAAACTACAGAACACATTTAACTGAAACTGGAAAAACAGAACCAACACCTTTAATAAACACAGAATGTGGGGAAACTGTAAAATTGAAAGAAAAAAGGATTATGTAAAACTAGCAATTCATGGAACCAGAATTCAGGATACATTCACTTGTGTGTGTGTGTGTGTGTGTGTGTGTGTGTGTGTACAGGCATATATAATGACCCTCACTGTGACTCCCGCTCAGTGAATCACGCCGTGCTGCTGGTAGGATACGGCCAAGAGAAAGGGCAGGATTACTGGATCATCAAGAACAGGTACAACACACGCTTTGACTTTAGCGACATCTGGTGGTGGGATTGAAGAACTTGAAGAACAAAAAGTAGATTTTAAAAAATGATTAGTGTGATTGCAGTAGACCACCATCGTTCTTCTCAGGTCTTCGTCATCATCTTTTTGTTTTATTTTTATTCCCCTTTTGTTCTCTTTCCACAACTTTAAGCATTCATTCATTGTCTGTAACCCTTATCAAGTTCAGGGCGGCAGTGGGTCTGGAGCCTACCTGGAATCATTAGGTACAAGACAGGAATACATCCTGGAGGGGGCGCCAGTCTTTCACAGAGCGACACACACTCACACATTCACTCACACCTATGGACACTTTTCCACCAGGAGGAAACCCACGTAGACACAGGAAGAATACACCACACTCCTCACAGACAGTCACCCGGAGGAAACCCACGCAGACACAGAGAGAACACACCACACTCCTCACAGACAGTCACCCGGAGGAAACCCACGCAGACACAGAGAGAACACACCACACTCCTCACAGACAGTCACCTGGAGGAAACCCACACAGACACAGGGAGAACACACCACACTCCTCACAGACAGTCACCCGGAGCGGGACTCGAACCCACAACCTCCAGGACCCTGCAGCTGTGACAGAGACATTACTTGCTGCACCACTGTGCCACCCTGGTGTGTGTACAGCTTTTGGATAAGTGATAAGTGTTCTTCTTTAAAACGCTGTGAATTTTCAGGTTACAGCCCCCAGATTTCACACGGCTGGCCCTGGACCCACTCCTCTCTCTTGTTCAGTCACTTGTTCATTTTTCCTCCATTTGTTTTAAATGAAAGAAGACTAGTGTGAAGTAAATCCACTGAAGCTCAGAGAATTCTTTTCTGAACAAGATGTTTCATTTAAAATGGTAGCGAAATCCTCCCTTCTGCTTTTAAAAAGTCGCTTTCGTAAGAAGTTCCTGGTTTTAAACGGTTATAAAACCTGAATCTCTGCACCAGTGATTCTGTAGTCACTGAGTAATCTCTCGTTCTCTGTCTGCATCAATAATTATAAAATTAATAAAAACAGTAGTAAATACAAAACGTTTAGAAAAAATACACACATATGCTTTATATACTGTATGTACTCCATCGCTGTCCAATGATACATTTGTATCTGTGTGTGTGTGTAGTTTACTGCATCATTTGAACACAGCAGCTGTCCTTCACACTGTGTGTAAATCTCATGATGAATGAAACGTGAGAAATGCTCCAAAATTACTCTAAATTCAACCTTTTTACATGGACTTCCACTGAAAGCTGAGAACGTTTTTCCCTCCTCCTGTGAAGATACTGTTTTGAAGAATCCCAGAATGACCTCTGATCTCTCTCTGTCACTCTCTCTCGCTCTGTCTCTCTCTCTCTCTCTGTCTCTCTCTCTCTCTCTCTGTCACTCTCTCTCTCTCTGTCTCTCTCTCTCTCTGTCACTCTCTCTCTCTCTGTCTCTCTCTCTCTCTCTCTGTCACTCTCTCTCTCTCTGTCTCTCTCTCGCTCTGTGTCTCTCTCTCTCTCTGTCTCTCTCTCTCTCTCTCTGTCACTCTCTCTCTCTCTGTCTCTCTCTCGCTCTGTGTCTCTCTCTCGCTCTCTCTCTCTGTCTCTCTCTCTTTCTCTGTCTCTCTCTCTCTCTCTCTGTCACTCTCTCTCTCTCTGTCTCTCTCTCTCTCTCTCTGTCACTCTCTCTCTCTCTGTCTCTCTCTCGCTCTCTCTCTCTCTCTCTCTCTCTCTCTCTCTCTCTCTCTCTGTCTCTCTCTCTCTCTGTCTCTCTCTCTCTCTCTCTCTCTGTCTCTCTCTCTCTCTCTCTGTCTCTCTCTCTCTCTCTGTCACTCTCTCTCTCTCTCTCTCTCTCTCTCTCTCTCTCTCTGTTGTAGTTGGGGTAAATTCTGGGGAGAAAGTGGTTTTGTGAGAATCGCTCGAAACAAAAACCAATGTGGAATTGCCAACTTCGCCATTTTTCCCACCGTCTGATCTCAACGTTCACAAATCTCCTCTGATCAGAGCTGGAGGAGCCAGGGTCAGCACAGCACCATCAGAACAGGTCTCAGTGGAGTCCCCTGGGGCACAGAGCACTGGTCTCTTTAGCAGCTCTGCAATGCATGCTGGGAGCCACTTTTCACATGGCCACGCCCCCTGTGCTAGCAAAGCATTAAATTAATCTAAAATCCTCTCATGAACTTTAATTTTTCCGACTATGAGCGTAGTTTAAAAACATTATAAAATTAGTCATCGGCAGCTTTTGCTTTTACAGAGAAAGAGTGTCTTTTATAAATAAGTTGAAATACAATTGATAGAAAGTATTTTTACAATGCATTAATTATGTTGTACAATTTTAATTTATTTACAGAATTTTAAGAAACGTAATTAAATATTTATAAATTCAAAATATGATTATTCTCTTTTTTTCTGAAATAATGTTCCTTCTTTATTCCCAACAGCTTTTATTTCGGTTTAATTTTACTTCCTGTTTTTTAAATCATCTTCTGATGTTCTGTGTGGTTACGACAAAGAGCCAAAGAAAAGCCCAGATTGGTTTGATTTCTGTTATATATTTATTCCAGACTTTTACAGGATTGTAAATCATTTATTTTAATTAAAATCTTTTTAAATCACTTTAAGAGTCTTGTGCGTTTCCTCAGCCCTGAGCAATGTAATACACAGTTAAAGCCCAGAGCGCAGTACAGCATTAGTGGGGTTAATATTTATGAGGAAATGTTTCAACACTGAGATTTAAAACCTCGTATCTCCAACTTTATCAGATTTAGTTATTGATCGGTTTTGTAGAGTTTGAAAATTCCAGGTTTCACACAGTTAGTGGAGTACAGTGGAAAGGCTCTGATCACATTCACTTCCAGTTAAAGCTGTACATCGACCATTTTGGAGATACAAGGTTTTGTTCCATCAGGAATAACGATCCACCAACAAAAACATCTGGTACAATCAGGAACAAACAGAATACAGCGCTTCTCCTGAAGCAGTAAACGGAACAACTGCAGACATCTGAAAAAGAAAAGAGCTCTAAAATAAACACAGTTCTGTGTTAAATTTTAATTTTAAATGAAAGTTAAACTAAATCTATTTCCCAGAATGAGAAGATGTGCGTGGAAATGTGCATCTGAGTAGTTCTAGTGTAGCACAGCTTTATTAAAGTTATTAAACAACCCTTTAAATCCCCTGTTACAGCGTGAATAAAACTGAGATTATTTAGTGAAACTCTGATGTTGTTGAGATTTTAAAATCCTTCTCTGATTGGCTCCTGATTGTCACGTGACCCCAGCACCAACCTCACACAGATGAACCACTTTGGGCTGGTTTTAGTCTTTTTTCTTTCTTTTTTTCAAATGTTTCCTTTAGTTGTTTTCTTCATTATTTTCTTGGTACATCTTCTTCTCTCTTCCCTTTTGTTTCTGTTTCTTTACTGTTGTTCTTATTAGTGCATGAATAATGTAATTATTGTGATGTATGTAATTGTGCTAATGAAGGTAGTAGATTTTTTAATAGTTTAATAGTGTTATTAGCTTGTTTGGATGTGATAGGTCAGAGTGAAATGGTGTAAAGTCCTGTCTGAGTTATAATAACTAGTTCAGTGGGTTAACATTTTTAACTGTGGACGGTGTAAAACTGCGGTTATTGAAGTGTTAGAGCTTTGTAAAAACTCTGGGGACAGTGTTAAGCTGGTACTTAATGAATGCACTGTATCAGTGCAGACAAAGCCTTTGTTGTGTATTTTAGTGTAAATGTGTGTGACAGGTTAGAACCAGAGGCGGCCCGAGCTGTTAAAGAGAGTGTGTTTCTCCAGCGACGTTTCCAGATGTTTACATGTGCTGAGGATGGTTCTGGAGACATCGGATAAACTCTTTCACGTCTTTTCCCTCAAAGCAAATCTGATACACAGAGGCAAACAGGGGGAACCTACACACACACACACACACACACACACACACACACACACACACAGAGCAAGCATGAATTGAGTATCTTTTCCAAACTTGTGTGGGGTCAGTTGAAGTAACCCTGTGTCTGAGACCCCTCTGTTCCTGAGAAGGGTCGGTGCTTACGTTATTATGATATTAATTTACGAAATTATTAAAAGAAAAAAAAATACACAACTACATATTGCCAACTTTGTGTTGGTGTTAAGCTGTGTCCTGTTCCCAATGCACTGTGCACAAATGGTGCTCCCTGCATGGTACTAACTACTACTTTTAACTCTCACAGAATCACTGATCACCTCCTCCTTCCTCAGACTCATACATCACTAATATACTTCATTTATATTACTATAACCCCTTCATCTATCACCATTTCACTTTTACTTCTGTTCCCTGTTGTGTCTCCGGTGTTGACCCGAGGAGGATGGGTTCCCCGTATGAGTCTTGGTTCCTTCCAAGGTTTCTTCCTCGTGTGCTGAGGGAGTTTTTCCTTGCCACTGTTGCCCCTGGCTCGCTCATAGGAGGCTTGGACCCGGATCTCTGTAAAGCTGCTTTGTAACGACTTTTTGTTGTGAAAAGCGCTATATAAATAAAATTTGATTCATTGATTGATACTCACTCTACTGGTCTCTGTGGTCACTACTGGACACTACCTGTCTCTACCGGTCTCTACTGGACTCTACTCTCTCTTTTTGGTCCTTGCTCCGTCATCAGTTCAGACAGATCAGTAGAGTTTGTTCCTTCCTTGTTGCAGCGTCCAGCTCTCACTGGATTCTTTCGTCGGCCACCGATCCAAGGAGCGTTTGAACCTCTTCAAAAGACCACGGCGTAATTTTACGAGCTGCCGTCGTGAGTCGGAGAAAAACAAACGTGATCTCTGCTGCAGCTGGAGATTTTACAGATGGAGAGTTGGTGCTGGTCGTCTGCGTTGCGTGGCGTAGAGTGACGACTCTCTCTGGACGATCAGCGCTCTGCAAGGTTTACACGCCACGGTTTAGTCCCTACTCGACTCGCTCTGAACCACGAGAGAACAGCCACTAAACAAGAACCCGCTTCCAGAACCAGGACCTGATTTAACTGATGGAGGAGTGAAGACAAGTAAAGTCCAGTAGAGTAGAGTGGGAACCATGCAGTGGAAAAGCACCAAAAGTGTGTTTCACACGATTTCCTGGTTAAAGTCTAGAGCTTAACAGGACTGCTGCCAAACACTGAAATAAGCAAAGATGATGATGTTGAAGATGAAGGTAAATAAAGATAAATGTGACATACTTATCCACCATGTCTCTTTTCTGGAGGATCTTGTAAACTTCAGCCGATGTTTGTGGACCCTGCAGCTTCTGTCCATTCAGCATCTCCACCTCCAGCTCAGCAATCGACTGCAGAACACAACACAAATATCACTACACACACCTTGCTAGACACAACTCACCCCACACAATACACACTTCACTGTGCACAACAGAACAGAACACACAGCCAACAACCAATATCAGTAATGTCAGAGTGTTGTTGTTGTATATAGTGATTTAGTGTGTATACCGTGTGTTGTGTGTGTGTATACCATGTGTTTTTAGTGTATATACAGTGTGTTGTTAGTGTGTGTGTTAGACCTTGTGGGAAGTGACGAAGGCCTCAGCCACGCGGCGGTTGCGTCCTCCGTAGCAGGTCGTGATGAGGTCAGCGACGCCGCAGCTCTCCAAGAAGGTTGAGGAACTGACAGTGCTCTTACAGAAGAGTCGAGAGAATGCCACCATCTCCATCAAACCCAGACGGATCACCGCAGCCTTAGTGTTATCCCCAAAGCCCAGTCCATCACAGAACCCCGCACCTACGGCTACAATGTTCTATAACGTACACACACACACACAGAGACACACACACTTGTATCTGTGAATTGTGGTGACATCTTATAGGCTACAGTCGGCCTATTAGAAACATATGTGAAAGAATGTGTCATTGTAAAGAGGTCACTGAAATTGAGTGTAGTTCTGTAATAAGGATGCCACCGGTGTAACAAGTCATTTCATGAAACTTCTTCCTTCCTAGATATTCCAAATTCAAATGTGAGTGGTGTTATTTAATTCTGAATATGTTTAGGAACCACAGATACTCAGCTACAAAGTGGCAGACTATGTAAAATTACATAGCAGGGTAGTTAAGTGCATAAATACCTGCAGAGATCCAAACGTCTTCTTGCATTAAAAATAAACACAATTTATGTATGCCAAGACCTTAATGGAATGGGTTTCCATGGCTGAGCAGCTGCATGCAGCCTTACATCACCAAACTCAAGGCCAAATGCTGTGGGGTTGTTTGTCAAGGGTTGGCCTAGGGCCCTTATTTCTAGTGAAAGGAATGCTTATGCTTAATTCTTCAGCATAGCAAGGTATTCTGGACAACTGTATACGTTTGTGGGAAAGGTTTGGAGACGGCTCTTTCTGTTCCAGCAGAACTGTGCCCCTGTGCACAAAGCAAAGTCTGTAAAGGCATGGGTGGGTGTCTACTGTGTAAATGATCTCTGTTCGTCCACACAGAGCTCTGACCTCAACACCATTAAACTCTTTGGGGATGAACTAGAACGGAGATCGTGAGCCAGGCCCCTCTTGTCCAACATCAGAGTCTAACCTCATTAATGCCCACATGCTCAGTTCCCACAGACGTGCCCAGAATAGTGGAACCTATTACAGCTGCAAAAGGAGAAACAACTCCATATTGATGTCAGTGGATTTACAGTGGGATGTCATAAAAACACCTGTAGGTGTAGTGTGTGTGTGCATATATATATATATATATATATATATATATATATATATATATATATACACACACAAACACACACGTACACAAAGTGTAAAATCTAAGTGCAGGGTGTCATTCTTTACTTTCACCACTGGGTGGAGACATAACATCACCAGCTAAACATCAATATAGAAACGACTGAGCAGTGAGATAAGAGCGAGAGAGAGAAAACAAAATGATGTCAGGACAAGGGTGAGGCTGAAAAAGGACTGAATGTGTATTTTTCTGTCTTTTTCTGTTCATTTATTTTTACACATTTGGGACCAAAGGCCATATGTTATATTTTTTGTTGATCATTTCAATGTCACAACTCTACAGTAACATACATTCACTGCAGCAGTTCTGTGACAAACTCCACTCATTCACTTGTAGATAGTTTATTACCAAAAATGCACTCGTTTGACACTCTGTGTGATGTAGTTGTGTTGCTGTGTTGAGAGTTTGAAAAATGAATGGTTCCCAGGATCAAAAAAGCAAAACTGTTAACTCTGATGCTCTAATGTGTGTGTGTGTGTGTGTGTGTGTGTGTGTTACCTTTAGAGCTCCACACAGCTCCACTGTGTCACTCTCTGAAACCACTGTGATGCGGAAGTTTGGAGTCTGCATCAGTTCTTTAAAAACGTGACCGTTCTGATCATTAGTGGCTCCTACACCAACACAAACACAAACACCGAGATGTAAAAATATACACAATGAACACAAACACAATACAAACACACACAACAAAAACCACAAACATAAAACACTACCAAAAAAAAAAAAAAAACAATATGGATTTCGTCCTGTCCATGGATAAACCCTTCAGACGTTCACAGATAACTGATGGGGGCCTTGGACTTTGCTACTCCACTCTACACACGTTTTATGGATCAGTAGAAGGCGCATGGCTGTTTCCTGAAACATTCTCTGGGAGGTGCATTGGGAGTACTGCATGCCAGTGTCATCGAGGCAGGCCATCCGGTTTTTGTTCTCTCGGAGCGAGAGTTGGGTTTGTATTCTCCCCAGTAATTTGGGCTTGTTCAGTACGGGTGTTGGACTCTGTTCCTGAAAGGTATGGACAATGTGGCCTCCAAGTCTGAGGTGTGGACAGGTGGAGGGAACACGCATTTGTGAGATTTTCCACAGGTTGGGTGCAGCGTCTGCAGTAATGCATTCCCTGTACGGCACCGTCATGGGGAAGAGGATCTGAGCCATAAAGCACAGCTCTCAATTTACCAGTCCATCTACATTCCCACTCTCACCTACGGCCAGGAGCTGAGGGTAATGACCCATAAGAACGATATCACAGATCAATCAGCAAGAGAGTTTTCTCTGACGGGTCTCTGGGCCTACAGTCTGTGATCAGGAGAGAAGCTCAACAATTAGGTATTAGCTTGGAGTAGTACAGCTTCTCATTTTCATTTTGCGTGAGGGTGTGTGTGTTTACCAATCGTAGTTTCACAAAATTTTTCATCTGCCACCTCGTTAGCGATGTTGGCTCCCATTAGCACGCTAACATCAATCTCCAACTTGGCCCGGATTATATCAGAGATCAGAGTTAAACCTGACGGACCTTCGTCTATACCCTAGAGAGAGAGAGAGAGAGAGAGAGAGAGAGAGAGAGTGAGAGAGAGAACTGACATCAATAGAGAAATCCAGAGGGCCCTGGCTGGCTCTTAAAGTTATAAAATAAATTCTGAGGGCCATGATTGGCTCGTAAAGTAATTAGAGCAATTCTGAGGGCTCTGATAGGCTCGTACCTTGATGAGAGAGATTCCGATGGCTCCGGGTTTGACGTGAGGCTTCATTTGGTCGCAGAGTTTTCCGATGAACTGATGTGGAATAACGAAGACGAGGATGTCTGCTCCAGCTGCGGCTTCCGTTATTTCTGGCACAGCGACCTGTCAGAGACACACACTTAACCTGACTGACCTGTTTACTGAGACACAGCGAGGACGCAGCATTCCCCGCTGCGGTCCAGGCGTCCTAGTGTTGAGTCGATCCGGGGTAGACCCACACCCCCAGGTCACAGACACGTGTGCATGTTGTTGTAGTTGTAGATCAGTGTTTAATATTTTGCATTGTTTTTATTTTGTAGAAATCTGAATAAGAACAGTTTGGTAAAGACTTCCAGAGCATTTTGATTAAAGCTCTTCATTGTCTTTGACATATTCACTGCAACAATAATAACAGTCTGCTGCTGAGCTAAAGCTGATTAAAAACTTTATTGATTCTAAAGCCCTCTCCTCAGAGGTCAACAGATGAACAGAGATATAGTTAGTGCTTTTAGTAAAGAATCTGTTTTTAGTCTGATATTCCTATAAAATGTCGCTGTTGGGACAAACCTTATCTAAAATTCTGTAGGTTTTGACATCGTTTGGACACAGAAGCCGCTCTTCAAACCATGTCACACATGGCCAATGAATGGGCCAATAGAAACTCTCCTAAAAAGTCTTAATAATTACTGCATTAATGTCCACTGAGAATTAAACAAGTGGTTTCTTCTCGGTGTACACTGACTGGTCTGGAGATACGAGGTCTTGGTCTGGAGTTATGAGGTCTTGTTCAGACAGGGATGTCCGGTTGTAGCTGTGTGTGTGAAAGGTCACAGTGTCATAACTGGACTAAAGTTAATCTGGACTAACGTCAAGACACAAAGTTCAGCATTTCATCAGCAGTGTGTGTGTGTATGTGTGTGTGTGTGTGTGTGTGTGTGTGTTTTGTGGTTATCAACACTGCAATAAATCTGCTGTAATCACACACGCCTCAGTTAAATATGACATTTGTGAACAATGACAACTCTGTTAGTTCTCTTTCAATCACTCACGGAGCAGAACACTAACCTCTGTTCATCAGACTCAACACGCTCGGAGGAGAACACTAACCTCTGTTCATCAGACTCAACACGCTCGGAGGAGAACACTAACCTCTGTTCATCAGACTCAACACGCTCAGAGGAGAACACTAACCTCTGTTCATCAGACTCAACACGCTCAGAGGAGAACACTAACCTCTGTTCATCAGACTCAACACGCTCGGAGGAGAACACTAACCTCTGTTCATTAGACTCAACACGCTCGGAGGACAACGCTAACCTCTGTTCATCAGACTCAACACGCTCGGAGGAGAACACTAACCTCTGTTCATCAGACTCAACACGCTCAGGGGAGAACACTAACCTCTGTTCATCAGATTCAACACGCTCAGAGGAGAACACTAACCTCTGTTCATCAGACTCAACACGCTCGGAGGAGAACACTAACCTCTGTTCATTAGACTCAACACGCTCAGAGGAGAACACTACCCTCTGTTCATCAGACTCAACACGCTCAGGGGAGAACACTAACCTCTGTTCATCAGACTCAACACACTCAGAGGAGAACACTAACCTCTGTTCATCAGACTCAACACGCTCTGAGGAGAACACTAACCTCTTTTCATCAGACTCAACACGCTCAGAGGAGAACACTAACCTCTGTTCATCAGACTCAACACGCTCGGAGGAGAACACTAACCTCTGTTCATCAGACTCAACACGCTCAGAGGAGAACACTAACCTCTGTTCATCAGACTCAACACTCACGGAGCAGAACACTAACCTCTGTTCATCAGACTCAACACGCTCGGAGGAGAACACTAACCTCTGTTCATCAGACTCAACACACTCAGAGGAGAACACTAACCTCTGTTCATCAGACTCAACACGCTCAGAGGAGAACACTAACCTCTGTTCATCAGACTCAACACGCTCAGAGGAGAACACTAACCTCTGTTCATCAGACTCAACACACTCAGAGGAGAACACTAACCTCTGTTCATCAGACTCAACACGCTCTGAGGAGAACACTAACCTCTTTTCATCAGACTCAACACGCTCAGAGGAGAACACTAACCTCTGTTCATCAGACTCAACACGCTCGGAGGAGAACACTAACCTCTGTTCATCAGACTCAATACGCTCAGAGGAGAACACTAACCTCTGTTCATCAGACTCAACACGCTCAGAGGAGAACACTAACCTCTGTTCATCAGACTCAATACGCTCTGAGGAGAACACTAACCTCTTTTCATCAGACTCAACACGCTCAGAGGAGAACACTAACCTCTGTTCATCAGACTCAACACACTCGGAGGAGAACACTAACCTCTGTTCATCAGACTCAACACGCTCGGAGGAGAACACTAACCTCTGTTCATCAGACTCAACACGCTCTGAGGAGAACACTAACCTCTTTTCATCAGACTCAACACGCTCAGAGGAGAACACTAACCTCTGTTCATCAGACTCAACACGCTCGGAGGAGAACACTAACCTCTGTTCATCAGACTCAACACGCTCTGAGGAGAACACTAACCTCTGTTCATCAGACTCAACACACTCAGAGAACACTAACCTCTGTTCATCAGACTCAACACGCTCAGAGGAGAACACTAACCTCTGTTCATCAGACTCAACACGCTCGGAGGAGAACACTAACCTCTGTTCATCAGACTCAACACGCTCGGAGGAGAACACTAACCTCTGTTCATCAGACTCAACACGCTCAGAGGAGAACACTAACCTCTGTTCATCAGACTCAACACGCTCAGAGGAGAACACTAACCTCTGTTCATCAGACTCAACACGCTCGGAGGAGAACACTAACCTCTGTTCATCAGACTCAACACGCTCGGAGGAGAACACTAACCTCTGTTCATCAGACTCAACACGCTCGGAGGAGAACACTAACCTCTGTTCATCAGACTCAACACGCTCGGAGGAGAACTGATTCTGTTCCAATTCCCCACAGCTGAATCCAGTAGAGTGTACAGTTTAGCGCCCCCTGGTGTTTATGTTTATGTTGTTGTTTATGTCATTGCTGAAGTGTGAAATGTGGTTCTCACCACGTTCTTGGGCAGCTTGTGTCCTGGCAGGTACTTCACGTTCTCATGATCCGTGTTGATGATCTCCGTCAGCTTCCGTCCGTTCACCATCTCCTCGTAAACCCACATCTTCACAATCGGCTCAAAGCGATTGGACGCCTTCACATTGTGTCCAATTATTTTCGCTATGGCAGAGCCCCTTTAGGTACAAACAAAAACAAACACAGACTAATACATATACAAATAAATAAAGAGCTCAAACAAACCCCTTCAGACACAAGCAAACACAAACTAATACAAAAAACACCAACAAATCTTTAAATCATTTAAAACAAACAAATGCAAACAAATCAACCGCCTCTTTAAAAGCAAACCCAAATAAAATCGATGTAAATCAGTGTCTCAGTTGTTGCAGATCACTGTGTGGAAGTGAACACAGCTCTTTACAGTAAAGCCACAGAGGGTTCAGACACATTAGTAAAGATCAAAATATTTGCGGTTTGAAGCTGATTTTATTGATAATGTAAAGATAATAATCACTCACCAGTTTCCTGAGCCCACGATACACACTCTCTTCCCCGGCATTCTCTCTGACCTCCTCACGACTGAACTCTGTTCCCCCTTCTAGCTTCAAGAACTGTGTTCCCTCACACACACTTCCTGACACGCCTCTTAGCGAGCAAGACAAGCACTCACCTGTCTCTGTGTGTGTGTGTGTGTGTGAGAGAGAGAGAGAGACGGGTGGGGTCTGTCTGTCACAGAGGTGACTGTCAAAACAGGAAAGAAAAATAGAGGGAAAGGGGTGTGTGTGAGCGAGCGAGAGAGATGGGTGGGGTCTGCCTGTCACAGACATGACTGCCTAAACAGGAAAGAAAGAAAAAGGAGGGAAAGGGGTGTGTGTGTGTGTGTGAGAGAGAGAGAGAGAGAGAGAGAGAGAGAGCGAGCAGCAGAATAATTCCTGGACGTATTAATGCTTTATATTTAATGTTTTTATATAAATCCCAATGTTCCTTAAATTATGAAAATAAATAAACACTGCTCATGAAAACTTATTTTTACTTTAAAGAATGTATTGAATTAAGTTGGTGGTGGGGACTGTAGTGGGGGGGGGGGGCAGCTCTGATTCTGCCCAGAGTACCATCATCCTGTTTTTCTTCTGACTATTGAACCACTTTGTTAAATAAAGAAAACCCACTCCTAGGAGAGAAGCAGCAGTTAAAGGTGGAATCAGTAACTCACACAGAGTTAGAGAGAGTGATCACATGACTTTAAACCACTCTCAGTACAGAGCCTCACACACACCCAGGCCACTAGGGGTCAGTGTAGACACTGGGTCAGAGACAGACACCAAAGAGAGTTCCTGCATCATCACTGCTGCGTGAAACATGTGTCTCACCACACAAACAAACAATAGCTAGTTGGAACCAGATTCTCCTCCGGGATCCTTCAACAGCTCTCTCCTCCAGCTTCGACCACATGTTTGGTGAGTGAAGGCCTTACCCTAGACCAGTACTGGAACACTGCTGTGAGGATTTGGTAGCACTCAGCCACTGAGCTTAGTGAGGACAGACGCTGTTGTTGGATGGTGAGTTGTTTCCTAATGTTAAGTTCTCAAAGGTCCAATACTGGGAGGGTAATACCCCTCTAGACAAATCTTGGCTTTGGTTAGGTGCCCTTAGGCTCATGTGCAGCTGCTCCAGAGTGTCTTATTGTTCTTCTACAAGGATTCTCTATAGAAAAATGTCCAAAAAGTGTCTCTCTTGGTTTACTGTCCTCACTTGAGGAGTTCTGGTTCCATTCACCTCCACTGTCCACTGTCCCCCACCGTCTACTGTCCTCACTTTCTGTGAGGGGCTTTTAGAGGAGGACGTCTGGTTCCATTCACCTCCACTGTCCCCCACCGTCTACTGTCCTCACTGTCTGTGAGGGTCTTTTAGAGGAGGACGTCTGGCTCCATTCACCTCCACTGTCCACTGTCCCCCACCGTCTACTGTCCTCACTTTCTGTGAGGGGCTTTTAGAGGAGGACGTCTGCTTCCATTCACCTCCACTGTCCACTGTCCCCCACCGTCTACTGTCCTCACTTTCTGTGAGGGGCTTTTAGAGGAGGACGTCTGGTTCCATTCACCTCCACTGTCCACTGTCCCCCACCGTCTACTGTCCTCACTTTCTGTGAGGGGCTTTTAGAGGAGGACGTCTGGTTCCATTCACCTCCACTGTCCACTGTCCCCCACCGTCTACTGTCCTCACTTTCTGTGAGGGGCTTTTAGAGGAGGACGTCTGGTTCCATTCACCTCCACTGTCCACTGTCCCCCACCGTCTACTGTCCTCACTTTCTGTGAGGGGCTTTTAGAGGAGGACGTCTGGTTCCATTCACCTCCACTGTCCACTGTCCCCCACCGTCTACTGTCCTTACTGTCTGTGAGGGTCTTTTAGAGGAGGATGTCTGGTTCCATTCACCTCCACTGTCCACTGTCCCCCACCGTCTACTGTCCTCACTTTCTGTGAGGGGCTTTTAGAGGAGGACGTCTGGCTCCATTCACCTCCACTGTCCACTGTCCCCCACCGTCTACTGTCCTCACTTTCTGTGAGGGGCTTTTAGAGGAGGACGTCTGGCTCCATTCACCTCCACTGTCCACCGTCCCCCACCGTCTACTGTCCTCACTTTCTGTGAGGGGCTTTTAGAGGAGGACGTCTGGCTCCATTCACCTCCACTGTCCCCTGTCCCCCACCGTCTACTGTCCTCACTTTCTGTGAGGGGCTTTTAGAGGAGGACGTCTGGTTCCATTCACCGCTTGTACTCAGTGCTCTTATTTCTCGGCGCTCATTGTGTCTGTTTTGTTGCGTTCAACCTCATCTTTGTGCTCTCACATAAATGCGGGTCCAGCACTGTGATTGGACAGAGTCAGACAAGGGGGCAGGGCCATTCTAAAGTCTTTGCACTAGATGTCCGAAGCAGAGCAGAATCAGAACGGTTTTATCTCATGTTTTCTGCTTTAGGCAGCAGACAGAAAACTGACTGGGGTCTTGTTTCACAGTGTGGGGGTTGGTGTACTCACACATTAATGTGAACATACACAGAACAAGGGATGTTTGCATATAGTCAGCACCTTGAAAACCTGTTTAGAGAAGCTTGCAGTAGTGGTGAGCCAGGTTAACCCTGTATCTCCAGTGATAAACTTAAGAAATCCACTCCAGTCAGGTCTCAGATGTCTCTGACCCTGCAGACGCTGGGGAGCATATCTCAGTGGAAGATTAAAGAGATCAGATATTAAACCTCAGTCATTAGAGACACTCCTCGACTGGAATGTGTGAGCGTTGACAGTGGACACGCCAGGATCTGCTCTCGACTCCTTTAACCTCAGAGAAACTGTATATTAGTCTCTCCAAACACTTCACTCTGAGACTCGGTTCCTCTGAGGTTCTTCATCTGGTTCTGAAAGAGGTTCTCCCTTGAGTCTTGGTTCCTCTATGGTTTTCCGTTCTTTCTGAGGGAAGTGCTCTCTTGAGTCTTGGTTCTTCTTAGTGGTTATTCTTCTTTTTCTGAGAAAGGGTCACCTTCTAAGTTCCAGTCCCTTTGTTGTTCTTCCTCTTAAACCGATTGAGGTTCTTTTTAAGTCTTTCTTTCTCTCACTGGTTCTTTCTCTGATTCTAAGAGACATTCTCTTTTGAGTTTTGATTCCTCTCAGTTCCTCATTGTGTCCAGGGAGAGGTTCTCATTTTGAGTCTGGGTTCCTCTCAGTGTTTCTTTGTCCCATTCTGAGAGAGGTTCTCATTTTGATTCTTTGTTCCTCTTCATTAGTTTTTCCACTTGTTTTCCTTTTGCGTGTTGGATTTTCTCTGTGGTTCTTCTCACTGAAGGATGTTTTGGAAGTGTTTAAATGTAATCAGGAAATTCTATAATGCCACTGTCCACAATCTTTACAGTTTCCTCCAGATCAGCAGGTGGCGCACTAAGACACAGGTCTCCTCAACTTTCATTGCTGTAGGGGTGTCAAAACCCAGGCTAATAAGAGGGATTGTTCCCAGAGGTTCTTGCTAGCCCTTAAACTTTGCTACTCATGCTGTGATTTTTACACATTTACAGACCAGTGGGCAGCTGCTTTAAGAACACATTATACTTTATGACTCATTATACTCAAGGAATCTACTTAAAGGTTAAAAAAAAAACGTAAAATTACAACAAAAAAGCAAACATATCATGGACTGAAAAACTTCTGTAGTTTGTCTTGTATTTGTAAAATATCTGGTATTTTTGGTTACTCTGAGGTCTGTCAGTAATGTGTCACTAGAAGGGGGTGCTCTGCTCTAAACTCCAGCTCTCTGAAGAGAATATTGAGAGTTCACAGAGCCCTGATCGTAGACGTTCAGGTCCGGGCTTATTTTACAAGATTTCTCTAGTCTAGTCACTCAGCTATGAAAAGTGTGTGTGTGTGTGTGTTCTTGTGAAATCTGTTCCTCTTAAATGAAGGAAGTCTATTTACGTGATCTTCAGCTCTTTGCAGTTTTCCTGAGACCTGCTTCTGCTTTTCAGAGATAAACTCTGGGTCTGAGCTCTAAACTCTCACACAATGAGAGGCCTTCCATCTGACAGGCGTCCAGCTGACCACAGAAACACGTCATCACTGTGGTCATGCTTTCTCAGCATGGCTTTAAACCGTTCATGTTGTGGTTTGATGAGACTGATGATGACCACACTGACCTGGTGAAATGACTTAGTGTATTTGTAAACTATTGTAATACAAATACCATAAGGATCTTTGCAAAAAATTGAACTCATTTAAACTTTACTGTGTGTAACAGGTGATAATTTTCAAAAAAAAAAGAAAAACGAACTTGATTTTTAAAATCTAGAAATGCATCCCAACGTCTAGAATCTTTATCAAACATCAGAAGAGTAGTGTTTTTGTCTTCTGCTTTGTCCTGAGAGAAGTTTCCAAAATCCTGTATCCTCAGGAGGTGAAAGGTTCGGGCAGGTTTTATATTTATAATTTCAGTTTTCTGAAGCTAAATGTAAATGTTTCTGACCAAGGTGAAGGAATGTCATTCCACCTTCAACTTGCCTACAATAAAGGGTAGCCCAGTGAGCCTCTTCATCTGTCCATTTTGTGAAGAGGAGACAATGTATTTGGAGATGTACTTTACCCAACCTGTCTGGAAGAGAGCATCTGATAAAACCTATAAACACACTGTGGTGTTCCAAAACACAGAGATAATTTTTATTGATTTTATTAATTTGGAAGAGTTTAAATGCTAGGACACTTTTATTTTGGTTTTGATCTGAGGTTGGGTCTTTTTGGGGTGGCTCTTTGTGTAGTCCGTGGGAACTGCACCCAAGCAAGTGGATGGCTCATGCCTTTGCGAAATGTTCAATAAAGTTCTGTGCTGGGTTTATTTCTAAATTCTGCTGTTGTGTTCTTCCTGTTGTCAGCTTAAACAGTCCTGAACTTAGTGGTGGGTAAATACACTACAGTTTTGGCTACGAGGATGGGATTTTTAAGTTGTAAGACACTGTGTTAGCATGTCAAGTGACTCAGGGGCATTAGAAAATCCAGAAGAGCCGGAGAGACGTTCGGTGAGTGAAAGGACCATTGAACAGAAAATGGCATTTGGGAAGCCTGAAGATTTTCACTTCAAGGAAAGTGAAAAAAGTATTTTGCAGCTTATGGCCTGGATACCAATCATACGGTGGTAGGAAAAAGGGCACATAGTTGCTAATGGATTTGTGAGTGCCAGCAAAGCCTTCTGAGAAAAGTTATGAAGTTTTGGTGGAACTGCTACAAAAGCATTACGTTCCGATAACCAATTTCAGAAAGATGCAAGTTTCACGGAAGAAATCAGAAGGAAAACGAAACAATAAGTGAGTACATTGCTAGTTTGAGAAAGTTAGCTGCTACATGCAAATTTGGGACATTCTTAGACAAAGCAGTGTGTGATCAGTTCATATGTGGTGTTAAGAGCACTGAACTGAGAGATCGTTTGCTCCGAGAGATCGTTTGCTCTGAGAGATCGCAGCTCACGCTAAAGACTTAACGTTGCTGGTTGCAGTCGAAATGGCACATGCATTTGAAATAACAAAAGACAGTGCATAGCAGTTTTCACAGAAAACCTACAAAGCTAATGTGGTTGATAAGAAAGCCAAAACGAAGCAGAGTGAGGCTACGGGAAAGCATGCAGCTAGTGGAAAGCCTTGCTATCGTTGCTGCAGTACAGGACACCGGCCAGATGAGTGCAGATCCAAGGACACGGATTGTCACGAGTGTATAAAAAAAAGGACATATCGCAAAAGCCTACCGCTCACGCAAGGCGGGAGGCAATAAAAGTGCCACACATTTGGAGAACAAGATGCATTGCAACACTCTCAAGCAGGCAGTCCACAATGGCAAAGTTTCCCAGGACGAGAGAGACTCTGATTTCAAAGCTCGCCAGTGACTACAGACAGATTGTGATTTTAGACAGCTGCAGCTCTCTGATGACCAAAAAGTCGGTTGTGTGCCATCCAGATGCTCCATTTGACAGTGGGGGGTTGATCTTTTTGCAGTGGACTCAAGTAAAGGTGACATTGTGAAGCCATATTATGTGTATGTCAGTATAAATGGTTCCAAGGTAAAAATGGAGGTTGATACTGGCGCAGCTGTGTCAGTGATATCTGAAGGACTGTACCGGCGTAGGTTTAAATCAGTGAAACTTAGCCCAGCTAACTGTGTCCTGAAAACTTACAGGCAAGTCATTGCAACTGGAAGGTAAATTCACAGTAAAGGTGAAATGCAAGGAGGTCACTCAAAAGCTAGAACTGCTTGTAGTTAAAGGAAATGGTCCTGCACTGATGGGTCAAGAATGGATTCAGCAGTTGAAACTAGACTGGTCCAGAGTCAACAGAGTGGCTCCTGACACAGTGGATACTGTGTGATAGACATGCGGCTGAATTCAAACCTGGGTTAGGAAAGCTCTATGGCATTGAAGCAAAGTTGCAAGTAACTGCGAATGCTGTGCCCATGTTCTGTAAGCCTAGAAACGTGCCTTATACGCTTCGAGAAGCCGTAGAGAGAGAACTAGCAAAGTTAGAAGCTGAAGGGGTAATTTCGCCAACTAACTACAGTGAATGGACAGCTCCTAGAGTTTCTGTACCTAAAAAGGATGACAGTGTATGAATATGTGGGGACTACAAGGTCACCATAAATCCTTGGTTGAATGTGGAACAGTATCCACTACCCCGAACACAGGATCTATTTGCTAAATTAGCTGGGGGTCAGCAATTTACCAAACTAGACTTATCACAAGCTTATCAGCAAGTGCATTTAGAGGAAAACTCGAGACGTTATCTAACTATCAACACGCACAAGGGTTTATATCATTACAATAGACTACTATATGGTGTCGCCAGCGCCCCTGCAATTTTTAAAAAAATTATGGATCAAGTACTTCAAGGAATGGATGGTGACATCTGCTATTTAGATGATATCTTATTAACTGGAAAAGATACAGACAGTCACCTAGCTAACTTGGAAGATGTTAGGAGGCTAGAAGCTTCAAATCTCAGGGTAAAACGAGAGAAGTGTGAATTCATGAAGATCAGCGTGTCATACTTGAGACATGTTATAGATAATATGTGATGCATGCTTATACTAGATGGCCAGAGATTATTCCCATGCACACTACTACATCAGCTAAAACAATAAAGGTACCGAGAACCTTGTTTTCAGCTTATGGATTACCAAGAGAAGTAGGAACAGATAACGAGACCTCAGTTCATATCACAAGAGTTTGAGACATTTCTTACTAGAAATGGAGCGAAACACATTAATCGCTGGCATATCACCCTGCAAGCAATGGGTTAGCAGAAAGATTAGTGCAGAACCTTAAGAAATCACTTGCAAAGAATAGAGCGACTGGTGGCATGACACTTGAACACTGTGTAGAAACAGAAACGCAACCCCCACTACAACAGGTAAAACCCCAGCTGAGCTGTTTTTGACAGACAGATACAAACCAGACAGTCACTGATCAAACCTGAGTTTTCTCAGAGAATGCAAAATGTGACTGAGCCAAACCTTCCTCAGGTTAGGGTTTTTACAGCGGGTCAACAGGTCTTAGTAAAGAATTAGAGTGGAGGGGGGAAAATGGTTGAATGGTTTCATACGTGAAGTGTTGGGTCCTGTGACTTACAATGTTGAAGTAAACCAAAAGTGTGGGAAAAGACATGTAAATCAGATGTTGAGTACCAAGGCAAAACCTGCAGTTGACACAAGTGACCTCTTGTGCAGAAACGCGATTGGATTTTCAGGAGCTCAATACAGACAATGATTTGGAACAGTCTGTGCCAATGACTGTGGCAGAACAACCTGGAGTACCATCAACACCACTGGTTGTGGAACGCAACAGTCGTCCTGTAAGAATCAGACGTCCCATGTATGGGCATGTATGTTATTGATTCATGAACGAAGGTACCTTGTTATGGGTTTAAAAGCAAGAAGGTATTTGAAAGGTTTTTGAAGAAAATGAGGTTATAATTTATAGGGGAGAAACTGTGGTGTTCCAAAACACAGTGTCTCAGTGGGTCCAACCACAGAGAGAACAAATGATTTTATTCATTTGGAAGAGTTTAAATGCTAGGAGACTTTTTTTTTATTTTGGTGTTGATCTGAGTTTGGGTCTTTTTGGGCTGGCTCTTTGAGGAGTCTGCAGGAACTGCACCCAAGAAAGTGGATGGCTCATGCCTTTGCAAAATGTTCAGTAAAGTTCTGTGCTGGGTTTATTTCTAAATTCTGCTGTTGTGTTCTTCCTGTTGTCAGCTTAAACAGTCCTGAACTTAGTGGTGGCTAAATACACTACACACACATTCACACATTCACTCACACCTACGGACACTTTTGAGTCACCAATCCACCTACCAACGTGTGTTTTTGGAGCGTGGGAGGAAACTGGATTTACAGAGATTTTGTTAAGTTTGTTGAAATATAGAAAAACAAAGAAATTCAGTGAAATAGTTGTTTGAGTCGATTGTAGAGTTGATGGCAGAAGACTGTGTTTTTATTGTTACTGTAAGTTTCAGTTCTCTGATCATTTTCATCTTCTGAAGTGGAAAAACTCAGCTTTAACTTGTCTGCAATAAAAAGCAGCCCAATGAATGTAAACGCTGGCAAACGTTTCATGACAAACGTTTCCCATATAGACAATCCCCTGCTTGTTTGGTCTCTGTGCAAATAAACAAACTACCAAAAAGTAAATAGAAATAAAATGATAATTAAAAAACAATGAGTTATTAATAATAATAATAATAATAATAATAAACACATTGGGATTTTGTAAAATATTTAAATGTATTATTGTTATAATTTTCATTTTTCTGAAGGTAAATCTTTCCCTTTAAAAATGATCTAAACACCAGATTATTGGGACATGAAGTTTATTAGAATGAAGCCCAGCTTTGTGTCGCTGCCACCTGGTGGTGAGCAGAAAGAACAGCAAAACCTGAATAAAATTCAGTTGTCATAGCTTTCCACAAACATACTTTAATTACATAAGACATGTTCCCGTTTCCCTTAATTTACATTTACACAAAGGAGTGGTCTTGTTTTCCTATAGTGCACCAATTATCCCAGAGCATACTTCAGCACTCCACTTACTGTCTGTGTGAAATAAGTATAAAAAGCTATTTGTTAAAGGCTCAGATTAAACCTGCTTCAAGTTTCAGCTCTTCATTCAGAACAAGAGGAATTTCCTATGAATCTAAAAATAATGCCCCATATACTGCACGTCATACAAACTCTTCATCTTCTGACTCTTTTGAGTCTTTTGTACAGCGTGGAAGCAGACACAGATCTAAGCGCAGTGGATCAATCAGTTCCAACATCTGAATTCAAGCCCAGGCCACCAGTGAATTATTTGGCAATCATACTGCATTTCATTTTTGTACCTGTACTCTTAAAAAAAAGGTGCTACAAAGTGTTCTTTAAGCGATACCATAGAGGAACCCCTTTTGGTTCCATTAAGAACTGTGTTAAAGAGATGTGTGATTATTAAACCAAATGTGGTTCTTCTCTGTCATCTCTCAAAGAACCTATTGTAGATCCTTTAATTTTAATAGTGTGTACTATCTATCTATCTATGTATCTTAAGATCAGAATGGTCTGGGAATCTGCACTCTTTTTGCGATCAGATCTGACCATATGAAGTTGTGGATCACGAGGGTCAGTGGCACAAACCCAACACTAACTGAAAGCAGCACAAATACACATTTTTTGGTAACATACTACAATTCATTCAAATAAACAACATAAAAATATTGTGCACTGAGCAAACAAAGAAAGTCTCAGTATCAGCCTTCAGTAAACAGGAAGAGAATTCCATAAAAATCCTTTCAAAACAATAACATTCAAGATAACATTCTTACTCAGAACACCACCAATCACACCTCTATCCTACACCTACTATCTCCAAAACACCAGCTTTTCTGGTGAAGGAAATAAAAAAGCCTGTAGATAATTTTGGACAGTTTTGATTGGTCAGTTCGTTATAAAATATTACACTACTGTGAAGAAAAACTCAGAGATATGTGATTTTGCTCTGACAGTTTGGATTATAGCGCCACCTGCTTGTGTAGAGTTGAGGTTCAACTCATGTTATCCTTCATGTTATTCTTCATGGGCAGCCTTGGCCTAAAGGGTAGAGACCGGGATTGGTACCGAAAGGTACATCCACAACTGAGGGGCCCTTGAGCAAGGCACTGAACCCCCAAACATTCCCCGGGCGCTGGGGATGACTGCCTGCCACTCTCGGTGTGTGTTCACAGCCCCTAGTGCACTAGTGTTTGTGTGTGTGTGTGTGTGTGTGTGTGTGTTTTCACTGCGACAGATGGGTTAAATGTGGAAGAAAAAAATAGTTGTACATGTACATTATCGTAACATTATAATTATCATTCAGCAGTTCATCCATGGTTGAGTGCCCTGATATTTTTAGATGGTGCATCACTCTCAACAAATGGGGAGTGTTTAATAAAGTGGCATGTGTGTGTGTGTGTGAGAAAGTCAGATGAAGAATACTAAAAAAAAATGTTTACTTCAGCCTTCTTTAGCTCAACATTTTTTGATCCCTTGTTTAAAGCACTTTGAATTGCTTTTGTATTAAAGGTGCTCTATAAATATACGTGCATTTACTTGCCTTCTCTTATTGTCCCTTATTTATATTTCCTTATTTGTATTTTATCATTATAAATCTTTTAAAATTACTTTTATGTCAGGTAGATTTCCTGTAGTTATTTTGATGCCCATTCTTAAGCGTTTGCGTTTACAAATTAATATAAATTAATAATAAACTGTTTGCAGCTCAGTAGGGGGAGCTATGCTCTAGATTGAATTAGTTTAAGCTTCTCCCCAGAGTTTATGACACCTGTTGTGTTTATATATGCAGCTCGGTCAGGAGGGGGCGCTGTGTTTTTCATTTATCTTGTTTGATTTCGTTTCAGGATCTGTTGAAGGCATTCAGCACGGCCCAGATGACCTCCTCGGCTGGGTTAGTGACGTTTGCTCCCTGCTGGTCGGCGTTCCCCTCCAGGAGGTCACTAGCCCGTTGGGTAGCAGTCTCGTAGAGGTCGTCAGGGAGAGTGGTGAGTGATCTTTCAAGGACGTCTGCACCGTGGGTGAGGACCAGGAGAGCGAGGGTCCGGCGGGGGAGACGCTGGGGGTCATTCGTCCAGCGCTCCAGGAGACTCGCCTGGAGGAAGATTACAATCTTTTACAAACTTTTACAAAGAATCTTCATTCACAAGAAGCTTCATTCACTTCGTACATTACTTCATACTTCAATTCACTTCATAATTAATTCATTCATCTTCCATAAGCACTACATCCTGTTCAGTGTCTCAGTGGGACCAAAATCACAGAGCTCAAGGCAGGAACACACACTGTCCACAGGACAAGCACTGATCAGATTAACATGTCATTTTAATTTTATGGATTTATGATGAATTGTGGATCCACTAAGGAAGATATGCGGAAGCGTATCTGTGATCCACTAAGATCTCTTGGGATGTGTTTTGCAGAAGTATTAGGGATCTCCTATTCACTGGGGTTTATTAGAAACTGAGGTGACTTAGGATGTTCTGGGATATTACTGTAATTTAAAGATCTGTTGAAGATCTATAGGAGATATTGTTTCTTGAGCATTTATTGGAGAGCTCCTGCTTTTTGGGGATATACTGGAGATCTGTGTCTTGGTGGTCTTTTGGAGATCTGATTCTTGAGAATCCATTGAAGATTTATTTCTTGGGGATCTACTGGAGATCTCTTTTGGGGATCAACTGGAGATCTGTGTCTTGGGGTCTATTGGAGATGTCTTAGGGATTGCCTGTTTCTTGATGACTTATTAAGTCAGATGTGTTTTTTTTTGTGATGTATTAGATATCTTCTGTTTCTTGTAGATCTACTGAAGATCTACTGTGCTTTGTGGATCTCATTGGTTTTTGTGATGCATAGAGGAGCTCTTGTGATTGTGAATTTATTGGGGATCTGGTGTGGGTCAAGGATTTATTAGAGATCACCTGTGATTTAGGTAGGCCATAAGAACCTGCTGTGTTTAATGGATATGTTGGGGATCTGGTGATGATCTACTGGCCTGTAATCTCTGTAGCAGACGCTCTTTCTCTTTCTCGTTGACCAGCGGGTGTGTGGTCATGTCGAACAGCAAGAAGTTCTGTTTTCCTGTGGTCAGAACTCCCTTCTCCACCAAACTCTTCGCCAAACGCTCGCGGACCTGTGTCATCTGGAAATGCATCTTCAGGGGGTTCCATGTCTCACCTGGACAAACAAACAATAAAACAAGCAAATATATTAATTAAATCAAAAACAAACAGTAACTAACAATTATTGGGTGTTTTTTTTAATAAGATGAGACTTTATAAGGCAGTCCACACACACACACACACACACTTTTCAGAATTAATCCTCTACAGTTAACACATTTGTGCACATTTTAATACACAGTTAATGTCTATTAAATTTTACCAGAAAATAGACTGCAACACTCAGGGAGGTAGCATTTATACTCTAACCCCACCGCACCCCTTCAGAGGCCCCCCATCTACCCCCACCCTTCTACACAGATCCAAGAAATTTGATCTGGGATGTGTTCAAAAACATACGTTCAAATGTTTTTACACATAAATACATATACAACACCAGTCAAAATTTTGGACACATCTCCTCATTAGTGATTGGTGGAGTAGAGCTAGTCACTGCAAAGAACTGTGTACCAGCCCCTACCTCTGCACAACACAAGTTATAGTCTCAGACACATTAAGATGGAGCGGTTCTACAGATTAACTCTCGACAAGTGGAATTAAGAAATAGCTACAAATAATGATGAAATTTTGAAAAATTGATGACGATGGAAGACCGTTTCAAGAGAGATGGGAAGGCAAATACATGTTTGTGTTTCAAGGAGAAAAACCGGTATGTCTTTTGTGTTATGAGGCGGTGGCAGTTGTCAAGGATTATAATTTACGTCGCCACTTTGACACCAAACACGGAGCTAAGTGTGCCAAAGTTAACCTTCAAGAAAAGCAACAAGTTGTACAAGAATTAAAAGGTCTGAAGGTTATAACTTGTGTTTGATGATATTTTTCTTCATTCACTTGGATAGTTTGGTCGCTGATTAAAGGAGTATTATGAGTTTTATTAACCTCACAAATTAACAGGATTTATGTTGTTAACAGAGCAACAAGCAAACATTTTTACATCTATGCAAGTTGAATAAGTAATAAATTCATAGTTATTTAACATTAAGGAGCACTTATCTACATTACACTTGGTTATATTTAGTTACATTTATACAGTCTTACAGTTACATCTGTCCCTTTGAGGGCAACCATTATGCTGATGTGGCCCTCTGTGAAGATGAGTTTGACACCCCCTGATTTAAAATATAAAACATTCTTTTTTGTTCAACACTTTTCTGTTTACTACATAATTCCATATGTGTTCCTTTAAAGTCTTCCACATTCATTTACAACACAGAAAATAATAAAAAACAAAGTAAAAGCCATTGAATGAGAAGATGTCCAAACTTTTGACTGGTGCTGTACATTTACATCATGTGGAAAACAGCCCAGAACGAAGGAAACCCTCCCTGAGTGGGCATGTCCAAATTTGTGACTGGTACTGTAGCAATAATTTTCTCTACAGACAATTCCACACAACCACATCAAACATTTGAATATAAACTTGTCTTATGTAATACTTTATGGGTTTTGTCTGATTGTACAGACACACAAATGTTAATGAATAAATGAACTCTGATAAACTCACAAAATCTTTTATAGTCATTTAACCCTCCCTGGAACAGTCACTATTGCAGAGAGCAACACCAGACCAGAGTCTAGAAGGACTATGGGAACACTGCTTATATATTATCCCCCAATTACCAGGTGTACACACTATTTATTTATTTTCTTTGTTTATAGATAGATAGATAGATAGATAGATACTTTATTGATCCCCAGGGGAAATTCAAGAGCAAATTATGAACCTTGCTGTAGGGCTGCCGAACTGTAAAATGATGTCCAATGAGTTAGACCTACACACAGCAAAACCTCACAGGGTTATTGAGCACAAGAGAGACTAATCAGGGTACTATCTCTCTCTCTCTCTCTCTCTGATTTGTGGCTGTCCCCTATTAAAATTAAAAGGAGACTCCCATAACTTCTGGAAGAGCTGGCATGTCTGATTAACTCTTGATAAATGTAAAAATATATACAATCTGTGTGATGAAAATTGCAGATAGAGACAGGATTTAACACAAATTTGCTCAAAATTAGCTTTGTATTTACTGACCGGTGAGCAGGTCGATCCAGCTGGCCACAGTCTCGGTCGGCTCTGTGTTTTTAATGTGTTTCAGGGCTTCATCCAGTAAAACGTCTCCAGTCGGAGCATCACTTTTGAGCAGAACCTGCAGAAGATTCAGGTTTATCATGAATTGGAATGAAGGATCAAACTGCTCTGATGTCCCTGAGTAAAAAAATTAAGCTCAGAGGAGGGGGTCCCCAACACATCATGTTTAAAATAGGTTTAATACAGAATCACAGCCACATCCAGACCACTAAAGTTTTTTTTTTTTTTTTTTTTTTAAAGTAAATATAAATGTTGTACATTGAAATACACTGTGTGTGAAAGTACCGTGCGATCTGAAAGTTTCCTCTTCTTCATACCCTGGGGTTGGAGGTGTATTCTGCCTCTCAGAGCAAGTTCAATTAGGACAGCACCTCGTAAACCTGAAGAAATACTGTCATTCCAGAATGATGTGTAACCCTGCAACACACACACACACAGTAAATAACAATTACGTTTAATGCATTCATTCATTCATTCATTATCTGTAACCCTTATCCAGTTCGGGGTCGCGGTGGGTCCAGAGCCTACCTGGAATCATTGGGCGCAAGGCGGGAATACACCCTGGAGGGGGCGCCAGTCCTTCACAGGGCAACACAGACACACACACTCACACACTCACACCTACGGATTGAGTCGACAATCCATCTACCACTGTGTGTTTTTGGACTGTGGGAGGAAACCAGAGCACCCAGCAGAAACCCACGCAGACACAGGGAGAACACACCACACTCCTCACAGACAGTCACCCGGAGCGGGAATCGAACCCACAACCTCCAGGTCTGACTGCGACACTACCTGCTGCGCCACCGTACCGCCCACGTTTAATTCAAGATGATATAATGTGCATCCAAATATAAAAGTCCATTTACATCTTTTACACAGTGAGAGGAAACACAGCACATTCAACAATAAAGGAAGAGTCCGGCATCTTTTACACAGTGATAGTATTACTCCTTTCACATGGATCTGATTTATCTGCTCTTTGTGGGTTTAATATAATCATTTTTTAAATTTCCGTTATCTAAATCTGAAATGATTCTAAATCTGATGTGGTTTTTAAATTGGACTCAAGGTTTCTGTGACTCATAATAAATGTGTCATTTTATAAATTTAGACTAAATATAGTTTTTAAATATTTAATTGGCATGTTAAGTGTGATCACCTTCTCTCCAACACCTGTAGAAACATCCCTGACCTCCAAGAATGATTAAACACTAACCAGGATGTTTACTCAGAGCCTTTACACACACACACACACACACACAGTGATAGGAATAATGGAACATCCAACAATAAGGTAGAGTCTGGTCAAACACACACAGCTGTTTAGTTCTTCTAGGAGAGTGCAGATATACATTCAGGATGTAGTTAAAGCTGGTCCCTCTGAAACCCACACAGCTTTATTATTAAACTGAGGAGGTGTTTGCACTGAGACACAGCTAGTGCTGTGGAGCAATTACTAACAGGGCCTTCTACTGTATTTCTAAGAGAGAAACAAAAAATCACACTTCAGTGCGTTTTAATACACACTCACTGTTTTTGGGAGTAAAGACACATCAAATATAGCATTAGTTAATATTATGGCACATAAGATATATATCGAGTTGTGTATTTGTGTTTATTTACTAATAATATCATAGACATTTGGCAGCAAACTTTTTTAATAATCAAAGGACCAATTTTGGGAGTCATTTGCTCTAATTAAACCTGGCCAGCTGGCTTTTATCATAAACATCCTCATGTTCGTTTGATCCATTTCAGGGATGGTAGTGGGAATGGGGCTCAAAAAGAAGCCTGGGGATCTCTGTCCTCCATAGGAGCCCCAGATGTTCCCTGGCCAGCCGGGAGGTATAATCTCTCCAGCAATTCCTGGGGCCTCCTACTAGTTGGGTGTGCTTTGTATACCTTCAGTCGGGGGTTCATTCTTTCAGCATGAAGGAGAAGCAGCTCTTCACCCGATAAGGGAGAGTGAGCAAAGCAACCTGCCAGAGAACATTTGTCTCTGCTGCACACACTTATTATTCCCAAAGCTTGTGACCCTAGGTGAGTGTGGAGGCACAGACTGATCTGTGAACTGAGAGCTTTGGCATATTCCTATTCACAATAATGTGGTCTGGTATAGTGACTGAATTTCAGCAGCAGTCTCACTCTGATTTTGTAAGTCACTCCTTAACAAGCCTCTTCTTGGAATGCCATGTTGTTGTGGTGGAAGCTGTGGGCTCCCGGTGTGGTTCTCTCGTGATGAACAGGTTTGGACTGAATATCTGGAGAAGTATGATCTACAAAAACCCTTATGATGAAACATTTTTAAAAACTGTTAACCCTGTCTGGCAGAATAAGAAAGGGGGCTAACGACCTGGGGCAGTAATCCAGTGTAGCTCAGTAGGGCTACACACAAGGTCAAGGGTAAGGGTGAAGTGCTATGCCTGTCGAGCACAGTTGGCCCAGACCTTGGCAGCAGAGACAACATTTCTGGAACGGCTCATTTAATATTTCTACACTGTTTTCTATAAAGTGTATCTCACATCAGATTCACTGGTTTTGCGCTCCCTGAACTTGACCAGCGGCGTCTAAATTAGCCTCTACAGTTTATACCTCTTTGTCCTTCAGTCCCAGCAGCAATACTTCCTCCATCAGTGTGAGTCTCAGTTGTTTAGAGTCTCCACCCTCTTCTTCATCAGTGACTCTGTCCTTTAGCTCTGCCTCCTCCTCATCTCGGCCCTGCCTCTCAGTGGGAGTGTCCGTTCGCCTGCTCCTCTTTATCAGAGTCGTCATTTCACCACTTTCTTATCCTAAGGCAGGTTAAAAAAACATTAGAAAAATATTTACCTTGTAAACCAGTCTAGTTTAATATCTATAGTAAATTAACTCTTTAAGGTGAGACACTGCTGCATAATGCCATGTGAATAAGTGGTGTGCTCTATTTTCAGAGGCTTCACTTTAGTGGATCATTTCTGCAGGGATGTGAGGTCAGGTGCTGGTGTTGGTGATTAGTTCTGGATTACAAATACCACTCAGAATTTGTTGCATCAAAGGTGATCACACCAGAGATCACAGTTCCAGTGTTCCACACCCTTCTAATAAATAGTAGATTTTACCATCCATACATCCATCCATTATCTGTAACAGCGTATCCAATTCAGAGTCACGGAGGATCCAGAGCCTACCTGGAATCATTGGGCACAAGGCGGGAATACACCCTGGACAGGGCAACACACACACATTCACTCACACACTCACACCTACGGACACTTTTGAGTCACCAATCCACCTACCAACGTGTGTTTTTGGACTGTGGGAGGAAACCGGAGCACCCGGAGGAAACCCACGCGGACACAGGGAGAACACACCACACTCCTCACAGACAGTCACATGGAGGAAACCCACGCGGACACAGGGAGAACACCCTAAACTCCTCACAGACAGTCACCCGGAGGAAACACACGCGGACACAGGGAGAACACCCTAAACTCCTCACAGACAGTCACCCGGAGCGGGAATCAAACCCACAACCTCCAGGCCCCTGGAGCTGTGTGACTGCGACACCTACCTGCTGCGCCACCGTGCCGCCCCATCAACAACATGGCAAGAGCAAATGCATCAACCAGCTGAATGGCTACGACGATTGTGCCGCCCCTAGTTGATTTTACATTATATTAAAATTAATGTACAAACAATGTACATAAACTGCCTGGCAAAAATTAAAGTATGACACATTGAAATTCTCCTCACACTGTCCACTCCACTGACCCCTCTCTGTAGTTCTATACATACAAACTGTATTCCATAGTTTACTCTGCATAATTTGTTACCCCCTTTCCCCTGTTCCTCAGTGCTCAGGACCCCCACAGAGCAGGTGTGATGTGGTGGTGGATCATTCTCAGCGCTGCAGTGACACTGACGTGGTGGTGGTGGTGTGTTAGTGTGTGTTGTGCTGGTGTAGAGTGGATCAGACACAGCAGTGCTGCTGGAGTTTTTAAACCCCTCAGTGTCTGGACTGAGAACAGTCCACCGACCAAAAACATCCAGCTGACAGCGTCCTGTGTCACTGATGAAGGACTAGAGGACGAGCGACACACACTGTGCAGCGACAGATGAGCTACTGTCTCTGACTCTACATCTACAAGGTGGAGGGGGGCGTGTCTAACAATATTTTTAGCCAGTTCGTGAATTTAAGTCAACAATAATAAAAATAGTAGTAATGATAGTAATTCACTTCAATTCTGACCTATTTATGGTCTTTCAGGAATGGGACTGATTTTCAATCCAAGGTAAATTCACGGTTTAATCACAGTAAATATCTGAGCTTAAGTTCCGGCTCCAGGAAAAGTTTAATGATCAGTTCTAAGGACCTGCATAATATAGTGATCTCTTTTTAATGGGGTGACATCAGTAGCCCTTCATTATGATCTGGAATATCATAATAACATCTTAATTTCTCATAATGTTAACTTAGTCCCTAATATAAGTTGTGAAAATAATTGATTTTCAAAATACAATATTGTATCCAGTGAATAGTCAGGACACTGACTTCAAGACATTTACAGTAGTTGCCTGTAGGATACAAGTGGATCCCGTCATCCTGGACATCACCTCGTCCTGCTTAATCCACTTGGTAGAAGACCCAGGTCTACCAAGTCCAGTTGAAATAAAACATACCAACAGCTTCTTCCCTTCTCACCTTAAACCAGACATCACTGAGCTTCCTGCACAGCTGGACACTCTACACTGTAGTAATGACGTTTCCTCAGTCTCTGCTAATGAGCTCACACTCACACATTCTTCACTCTCTCTTCTCCTTCACACCAGCTCCTTCAGACTCACTCTCTCAGCTCCTCTCTCTCTCTTTACTCTGCTCTTATTTTATCCATGCCTCAGTGTCCTGCCCTTGGATGGTGTGGACATGGTCACTGTACTCGTCTGGTCTGATCGGTGTGTTACAGGACATACATTTGTGAACGCACCAACACACACACACTTAGAGAAATAGCAATGATTTTTTTCTGACAAGAAATTATATTACAATATGACGACATTTTTGATGACATTTTATTCTCTGTTATAATTTTGATATTCTCAGTCTACGTTGTAAGATATTGTCATTATTCTGAGATACATCTATCATAACATTTTAATTATAAGACAAACTTTTAAGGTGCTAAGTAATAACTTTGAGAATCTAAATAATTATTGTTAGATATTGTCACTATAAGACACTATTTTTAGATACTATGCCAGTATTTAAAGGCACTATGTTATTTTAAAACAGTTTGTAATTGAGGTACTTGTATATTTCAGTTAATTATAAGGTAATGTTTATTGTACAAAAAAAAAACCTGTATAATAAAACCTTCCATACTTCAGCTTTTTCATTATTGTGTGAAGTCAAAACTGTGTTAAACTCAGCATCTGAACTGATATTGTGTTTTAAAAGGTGTTAGACGTCTTGTGAGTTCTCATTCCCTAATCAGGAAAATAAATACAGACATGTGCACAAATTTTGGAGTGTAAGGAAATATTTGCATATAATATAACAGCTAAAACGCCCCAGTTTCAGTAGCTCACAAAGAAACTCTCACAAAGAAGCCACAACAAAATATCTCATTACACACACACACACACACAGGAAAGAGTATTAGAAAGAGAGGAGGTAGTGTTCCCATCAGAGGATTCTCAATAAAGTACAGTTCCATCAGTATTTAATGAAGAAAACACATTTATTAACTTAGAATCTTCAAATAACTCTCAATGTAATGACAAAGTATTTCATACACTGAGCTGGAATCTCATAGCGAATAGAGAAGGTAGTTATCCACATATGGAGAACGTTTTTTAATATTCTGCATTAGTGTATATATTTGAAGTTTTTCAAAAATAATGACAGAATTTCATGATAATGACACTATCTTAGTTCAGGGAATGTATTTTATATGTCATTTCTCACAGACACCGTCTACCTACAGACAGATACAGTTTATGGAATGTGTTTAACGCACTGAACAAACAAGGAAGTCCTGTGTAAAATGACATTTGTTTTTATGAGTTAATTTTTCAGTTTCTAATAACTAAATAGAATTGTTACCCTCTGTATTACACTTTTAAACAGTATTCTCTGTTTGGGTAAGTTTTGTTCAAATATATTGAGTTATAAAATCTGCAAAAACAATTATATTTGACCAGCAGTGTGCTCCCTGTAACTTTATAATAAACAGAAATATCACTCACCTGACGCCCTGCAGAGAGACAAACACGCTCCTGAACGTCAGACAGAAATAAAGTGTTTTTACTGAGTTTTCTTTGGATAACTAAACACACCCTGAGCTTCCTGCTTTTCTTCTTCTCACTTGAAAAAATGTGCAATGTTCTGCAGAGCTGAAAAAGAAGTTGTGAATCCACTTTTAGAGAACCTGTCTGAGTGGTTCAAATACATATAGTGGGTGGAGCAATACTCCTACACAAACACACACACACATACATACACATAAAACAGACAGGAAATAAAAAGGTTGTCTGTAAAACACACAGGTAACCAACTCACCTTTAATACACAACATCTCATATAAACATAGGTATAAACACAGGTAACCAACTCACCTGTATTACACCCATCACTTGTAAACAGAGGTAACTAACTCACCTGTAAAATACACCATCACCTGAAAACACAGAAGTAACTCACTTACCTGTAATACACACTGTCAACTGTAAACACAGAGGTAACTCACTTACCTGTAATACACACCATCACCTGTAAACACAGAGGTAACTCACTTACCTGTAATACACACCATCACCTGTAAACACAGAGGTAACTCACTTACCTGTAATACACACCGTCACCTGTAAATACAGAGATAACTCACTTACCTGTAATACACACTGTCACCTGTAAATACAGAGATAACTCACTTACCTGTAATACACACCATCACCTGTAAATACAGAGGTAACTCACTTACCTGTAATACACACTGTCACCTGTAAACACAGAGGTAACTCACTTACCTGTAATTCACACCATCACTTGTAAATACAGAGGTAACTAACTTACCTGTAATACACACCATCACCTGTAAACACAGAGGTAACTCACTTACCTGTAATACACACCATCACCTGTAAACACAGAGGTAACTCACTTACCTGTAATACACACCATCACCTGTAAATACAGAGGTAACTCACTTACCTGTAATACACACCATCACCTGTAAATACAGAGGTAACTCACTTACCTGTAATACACACCATCACCTGTAAGCACAGAGGTAACTTACTTACCTGTAATTCACACCATCACTTGTAAATACAGAGGTAACTAACTTACCTGTAATACACACCATCACCTGTAAACACAGAGGTAACTCACTTACCTGTAATACACACCATCACCTGTAAACACAGAGGTAACTCACTTACCTGTAATACACACCATCACCTGTAAACACAGAGGTAACTCACTTACCTGTAATACACACCATCACCTGTAAATACAGAGGTAACTCACTTACCTGTAATACACACCATCACCTGTAAGCACAGAGGTAACTTACTTACCTGTAATTCACACCATCACTTGTAAATACAGAGGTAACTAACTTACCTGTAATACACACCATCACCTGTAAACACAGAGGTAACTCACTTACCTGTAATACACACCATCACCTGTAAACACAGAGGTAACTCACTTACCTGTAATACACACCATCACCTGTAAACACAGAGGTAACTCACTTACCTGTAATTCACACCATCACTTGTAAATACAGAGGTAACTAACTTACCTGTAATACACACCATCACCTGTAAACACAGAGGTAACTCACTTACCTGTAATACACACCATCACCTGTAAACACAGAGGTAACTCACTTACCTGTAATACACACCATCACCTGTAAATACAGAGGTAACTCACTTACCTGTAATACACACCATCACCTGTAAGCACAGAGGTAACTTACTTACCTGTAATTCACACCATCACTTGTAAATACAGAGGTAACTAACTTACCTGTAATACACACCATCACCTGTAAACACAGAGGTAACTCACTTACCTGTAATACACACCATCACCTGTAAACACAGAGGTAACTCACTTACCTGTAATACACACCATCACCTGTAAATACAGAGGTAACTCACTTACCTGTAATACACACCATCATCTGTAAACACAGAGGTAACTCACTTACCTGTCATACACACCATCACCTGAAAACACAGAGGTAACTAACTTACCTGTAATACACACCATCACCTGTAAACACAGAGATAACTCACTTACCTGTAATACACACTGTCACCTGTAAACACAGAGGTAACTCACTTACCTGTAATACACACCATCACCTGTAAACACAGAGGTAACTCACTTACCTGTAATACACACCATCACCTCTAAGCACAGAGGTAACTAACTTACCTGTAATTCACACCATCACTTGTAAATACAGAGGTAACTCACTTACCTGTAATACACACCATCACCTGTAAATACAGAGGTAACTCACTTACCTGTAATACACACCATCACCTGTAAACACAGAGGTAACTCACTTACCTGTAATACACACCATCACCTGTAAACACAGAGGTAACTAACTTACCTGTAATACACACCATCACCTGTAAACACACAGGTAACTAATTCACCTGTAACATACACTTGTGCACCTCCAGATGCTGTTCCTCTGAACTATGATTAAGTCTATCCATCCATCCATTATCTGTAACCGCTTACCCAATTCAGGGTCACGGTGGGTCCAGAGCCTACCTGGAATCATTGGGCGCATTGGGAATACACCCTGGAGGGGGCGCCAGTCCTTCACAAGACAACACACACACATTCACACCTACGGTCACTTTTGAGTCGCCAATCAACCTACCAATGTGTGTTTTTGGACTGTGGGAGGAAACTGGAGCATCCGGAAGAAACCCACGCAGACACAGGGAGAACACCACAGTCCTCACAGACAGTCACCTGGAAGAAAACCCATACAGACACGAGGAGAACACACCAACTCCCCACAGAGCAGGAATCGAACCCACAACCTCCAGGTCCCTGGAGCTGTGTGACTGCGAAACTACCTGCTGCACCACCGCACGGTTTATTGTGAAGTCTCTGTTAGAATGACACTGTCTACAGTGTCTATATATTTTACCATCCCAGGACACTATGAGGTGTGCATTTGTGATCAGGGTAAGAGTTGTACACAGGCATGTGTTTTAGTGAAATAACAGACACGTTTGGGTTTAGTAAATCCTGAAACCAAGTGTTAACCCAAAAAGTGCAAATCCAAAAGCTAAATAGTAAAGTTGTGAAGTTAAAACAGCACAGGCAAATACGTAGAAAGGCCAAATGCAAAGGTGCATATATAAGAGAAAGGAAGGGCTTGGACAACAGACGAATATAAGGTACACTCAGTAGGGCACAAAAATAGCAATAACACAAACACAAAGTCCACATAGATATATAAACATACAGGTTTTTGAGCATTGGTACTCTCCAACGTGGGAAATTCCAGAAATGCAGCTTTGATAGAGTGGAGATGTGAAATTTACATTAAAAAAAACACTGATATAAGATCACCTTGTGACCCAGGACTCAGTTCCTAAAGAGTTAAATCAGTTTTCATAGTGTTTAACGCAGGAGGTATTTTAATTTCCTGTTCAGCTGCTCTGTGCAGCATTTTAACAGAAAAATAGCTTCTTTTTGTCTCACCATATACTCCAGGTGTTGGCTTCTACTCTGCACGCAACACCACAGTTAGAGATGGCCTAAATTCAGTCATTTACTCATTGGTTCATTCACTCAAGACAGGAAAACACAGACAGGAGCGCCAGTCCATTGCAATGGCTTCAAATCCAAAACAGAAAACATGCCTTACTGCATATATCTATGCAGTAAGTGTAAGTAATGTAGATTAACTTTAAATATGGCTTTAATTCAAACACATATCACTCCAGTGCCAATAAGCTCAAGGATCTCAGAGCATTTTATTTGTTGATGCTGAGACCATTCACACTGGCCTTGGTGATAATGCTCTCACACTTTTCTTATCGTGTCCTTGATAACTAACCTTAATAATAACCTTTTAATTACCACTCAAATGCAATAATAAAGAATAACCAGGACCCAGGGAAATATTTTATTGCTGATAGTCTGCTCTATAAGAGCTCAGGAGACATAATAGTGATTCTCCTAAATATTCCTTAGGAGAAAAAGAATGAGACAAAGACTTTACTGAGATCTCCACCAAAATTCCAGAGGAGACACATGAGAGATCAAGCAGGTCTTTATCTCAGGAGACACATTTGAGCAGCAGGAGTCTTATTTGTCGATCTCCTGTTTGATTTTTCTTTCCTCTGGGGATTTATTAAAGTAACAGGTCTCCCGAAGAGAAGTTATAAAGACCCCCTAAAGCTATTCAAATATTTTCTTTAATTCTAGTTTCTACAGCTGCGATGTCTGCCGTGAGCATTTTATATGAATTAAGGAAAACAAGCCAAACTAGTACTTCTTGATTCTCAGGATTTAAGATGATTACTTTTTATATCACAAAGACTGGATTTAATTTACATTTAATTTAATTACATAGAGCGGTTTTACAACCTGGTGTTTTCAGTTTTACAGTAATCCAGATTTAAAACAGAGACATAAAAACCACACAAACGTTTCACAGTGTAACCCTCCACTGGTCAAACCAGTTAGAAAATTATAAACACATGTCACCTTAGCACCACACAACTCCATTGTTCTGCACAGTTGCACTAATACCATGATAGATACGAACTGATACCATCATAGATATGCTCAGCTTTAATAGTAGTAGTGGCATTGTAGTGTCAGGGCCAATCTGGACTCACAGGAGCCACTATGTTTGCATTGCTTTGCCCCTTGCACAGTTTGTAGATTTTGGATTTATAAATAAATCCAAATATTTAGGGATAATGTTTTGTTTACTTGGGTGGAGATGTTGTGTTGGTTTGCTTCTGTTTGTTTGTGTGCGAGTGGGTGGCTACTGTGTGGCGAGATGAGTGCGTGATCCTATACACAGTGCCAATCCCTGTTTGGTTTCCTTGTTCCCTCTGCCCTGTTAAGGCCATAATAAAGAACACCTCTCATCAGAATGACTCTGAGTAAACATAGTGTTCTTGTTGGTATTCTCTTGTTTTCTCTAGCTGTGCTGTACACCATCCCGGGGCTGTGGGTAGGAGTGCCACTGTTGGAATATTACATTTCTTAAGATTTCCCTTTGATGGAGTGTGATTTCTTATTTGGGGGAAATTCCTCTGGATGAGCAGAGCAAAGCTAATGAAGCACTAACACACATTTGAAGCCGGTATGATTCAATGCCTCAAAGCATTTGAAAACACAGCTCTACTCTGCCACCTTTTGTGCAAATACAAACCTACACCACCATGAGACCAGAGCACCACAGAGGAACGTTGGCATGTTTCCTTCTTTTATTTAAATGCAGGTATTTCATCTGAGAAATATTTTTATCTCATTGTATACAAATTAAACACATTTAATGTTGGATAATACTAAACTACCGAATATTGAAGTAAACTGTACATTTGTTGAACACAGAAAAATCATCAGAAATAGACTTACATGTCTTAGAAAATGTAAAGGTGACATTCATAATTTTTATCCAGTCCCCTTTGTATAAAAGCATGGAAAGAGATGAGGATGTTGCTCTATTCCTGCTCCATAGGGGGGTAACACTGACTTATTTTTACTGTTACAGTTACATTACTTAAGGTGGAACTGACTGTAAACTCAGGAGAGCACTAACTGCATGAAAGTAAACGCAGAGGGAAAGTGCAACAAAACTAAACAGCTCGAGTTACACATGAGTTTCTGTGGGAATTCAAACAGTGAATAAACACTTACAGACAATTTACACTTCAGACACCAACAAGATACTGTCACTTCTTACTCACACACACCACTCCACCTTAAAGAAGCAGGCTTGGTGCTGAAAGATTGCAGGTTTGATTCCCAAGAATGGCAAAAAATATGGGAGTGGTAAGAATGGAGGAACAGCGCTGTCCTCTTCCCTCAAATCAAATCAAATGTATTTGTATAGCGCTTTTTACAACTGATGTTGTCAGAAAGCAGCTTCACAGAATTCCAGTAAGACAGAGTTTTGACATTAAATGTAAAAATGTAAAGAATGTAAAGATGTAAAAATCCCCAGGCGAGCCAGGCCAGGGCAACAGTGGCAAGGAAAAACTCCCTCAGCTGAGGAACGAACCTTGGGAGGAACCAAGGCTCACAAGGGGTGACCTATCCTCCTCTGGTCAATCTACTGGTGATAATAGTTAGTAGTCCATGAGAACTTCAGTTTAGGGGCAGCTCCCAGGCACTTGGTGGTTGCTGGAGTGTGGGCAGCTGGTCTGAAGCATAGAGGAGGAGCTTGACAGTCATCCATCAGTGTCTAGCCAGACAGGTGGGCAGTCGTTTACTCTGAAAAAGGTAAAGGGATGGTGCCACATTTTCTAAAGTAGATCAACAGGTATTTTCTAGGTAATCAGTTAGTACATCTAGCTCCATTGGAGTGGGAACTGGGGTTGATAGTTCTGGGAGGTTTTCTATAAACTGTAGGGCGGTAGATGGTTTTATTATATGCTTTGTAGAATAGCGAGGGGACATACATATATCATGGCTAAGACATAGCTCCTATGAAATTAGTTAATGGTCAGAGATTGCTGAGGTTTGTGGAATAATATTAAGTTTGTCTATGTTAAGACCTAGTGTCAAAACTAAGTCTGAAGTGTGACTATAATAGTGTGTAAGCACTGTTATTTTTTGAGTAATGCCAACAGAGTCTGGGATTGGAGTAAAAGCCTTTTCAGTGGGCTTCCTTCTCAAAATGGATATTGAAATCTCCTACAATTATAACTTTGTGATTGCACACAGCTAGGTTTGCAGCGAAATCACTAAATTCTTTTAGAAATTCTGAGTAGAGCCCTAGAGGTCTGTAAATGTTACAGAATAAAAATGTCTTCTTTTTTTGTGAGCGGATTTGTCATAATGGTGGAGAGAGCCTCAAAAGAAGTGAAGGTGTCACATTGTTTAAGACTGATGACTAGGGTGTTATGGTAAATTACACATACTCCACCTCGTTTGCCTAGTGTTCACTACCACAGATGGTTTAAATGCAGAAGACAGGTTTCATTGTACTGTGACCAATAAGAGCATACTTCTGGTGAGTGGCCCAGCTGCTCTTATCTCTGTACACTCTTCAAAATAAAAGTGTGCTACAAAGAGTTCTTTGAGCCATGCCAGAGAAGAACCACGTCTGGTTCCATAAAGAACCGTGTTTGTTTAAGTGTGAGTGTGAAGAACCTTTTAAAAGTTTAATATTTTCATTCCTGGATCTAAACGTTCTTTACCTCAATTCAAACGTATTGACAAATTTGGTTAATGGATCAAAAAACCTTTTATAGCACCTTTATCCTTAGATCCTTGACAAGATCACCTTGGGACTCTCCTTAATACATTTAAATTCCTTAAATATACATCTTTACAAATTTTAAAGCTAAAAAAAACTTCATAAATATTTACAATGTGTTTTATTACAGTGTAATATATCAGCACCTTTGAAAATTGAATTAATTGAATTCTGTTTTGAATTAATTTAAACAAAACAAATAGTGTAATGAACCTCCATGAATATTGGCAAATTTGGGCAGTGGTGAAAGTGGTGATGTAAGACTGAACTGTGCCAAGAGCTTGAGGCTGCAAGATGCATTCTGGATGAGCACAGACACTGGCAGTGTCTTCTGAACTGGACTGAGCATGTGCTAAGGATGTCCTGTATGACCCTACAAACACACGTGGTTTGCTGGTCTGATCATGCAAGTGTTATCCTCCCTCTTTCTCTTTGCCCTCAGTTTAAGTTTGTGGCTGACTACAGTGCAGCCCAATTGTGACTGTGACATTTGTGACTGTGCCATGTACTAGTCTATCATTACCATCGCTAGTATTTTAGTGTGAACTAAAATAAAATTAAAATCTCCTTTTTATAGTAATACTTACTACAGCTTAATGATTTATATAATCCTTTATACTTGTTTTGTTCAATTCTTGCTTATGCAATATTTAATGTTGTGGGATTCTCTTTGATTGTGCCCATGGGGATTAATTTAATCACATTAAGGCAGTGCTGTGTTCACGTGTGAAACACTATTTGTAGTGGTTTTAGTCACAGAAATGTGTTGCATTACTTAAAGTACATTTGAATTAAACATTGCCAGAAAGGTCTTTATTCTTTTATTATATTAAATTTTGTTAATAAAGCATTCTATGTGTGTGTGCGTGTGTGTGTGTGTATGTGTGTGTGTGTGTGTGTGCGTGTATGTGTGTGTGTGTGTGTGTGTTTGCAACTCCTCCTCTCTGACATGTTCCACTAGAACTTCCAGTTTAACAACTGTGGTGGCAGCAAACCTTAGATCTATATTTGGTAAAAGATAAAATTACTGTTTCCGCTTGTGGCGGGTCCTTCTACTCGTGTGTGGATTAATTCATATACCAGTCCTCTTTTAATGTCAGTTTAATTTAAGAGAGGCGCTCTATCCTGGGTGAAACCCTAGTGTCCAATGCAGTCCTCCAGGTGGACGGTCGTTCCTGGTCGAGAGTACGCTGCGCATTTGGCTGCCGCTTCTCGCCAGTGTGTGTGTGGATTGAATGTTGAGTGTTGATTGTATAAAGCGTCCTTGGGTTTCTAGAAAAGCACTATATAAGTGTAATGTTAAATAAAACACATTTAGACGCATATTTGGGGCTCCTCGTCCTGGCTGGAGTCTATAAGTCAAAGGAAGAATCAACAGCCAATCTTTCAAAAGTAATAAAATGGTGAAAAATTTAAAACCTTGTAATTTTTATGTAAAACGAGTGAATCATCGTAATGGAACCATTACTTTGAACCATTAACTGTTAGAGGTAAGGTACACCACTGCACTAAATATTGATTGAATAATTAGTAATGGAGTTAGTAATGACATATTCACACTGCTGGTTAGGATTTTTCTTGTTTCAGACATGTTTTGGATAATTAAACATGCACCGGGTCAAACTGACCCCCGAACATCATTGCTGTTCCTGAAAAACGAACATAACAAGAAGGTTAAATAAGTACATGTGTAGCTTAAGTAAATTAAATAGGGACTTCTCTTCCTCCTCCCTTTTGCACCGTTAGGCCACAATACATTAATGAAATTCTTACTGCTCTCAGGTGATTGTTGCTTGGTGTGGGCTGAATATAATTAGTGGGATTAGTGGGATTTATTGAATTTAGTCTTTTTGTTTTGTTTACGGAAGTTTCCATTTTTTTTTAAATATCAAATAATCCCTGACTACCTCAAGTGGCTGAGAGGAAAGCTGACTATTAAAAATCATATTCAGTAACATATTCATCTACAGCTGCATGTGTAACATCCTCATTATGTAGTGTCTGAATCCACAGAGGTTTGACTCAACGCCGTAGCTATAGTGCAGAGACAAGGAGCAGAGGTACATCATTTGCTTTTATAAGTGAAACTGAAAAAAGACTCTCTGTGCATCACAGGGACTGGCACGTGACATTGACATCCCGCCACTTTTAATTCACTCGATGGGTGAGAAACATGTAATGGAGAATTGGCTGCAGTGGATTCGGAAAGTAACTAGGAATATTTTTCAGCTGCAGAGCCTGAAGGGGTTGATTCCTCAGATGAGGAGGAGTACAAACATGCAGGACACATCTGAGGATGGGTAAGTGTGTTTACTGGAAAAAACATAGCTTTGTAACAGGCACTTGAGTCGTGCGGTTGCGTGAGAGAGAGAGAGAGAGAGAGAGAGAGAGAGACTTATCAGGTTTAATAACTTGCTTCACACTCAGTTAAGATGAAATAAACTCATTCTATGATCGATTAACCCCTTCAGCCATGGCCTAATTGTCTGAGAAGTAGGTTTAGGAATTTACACCTTTGTCATGTAACCACATGACTCAGCCACTGGTTAAAGGAGCCGACAAAACAAAGAACTTAGTGAATTTTAACAGTATATTGTTCGTGAAAAATGTGGCAATGACTTGTGACTTTTGTTAAATGAATAATTAATTTATTTTAGTTCATTATTATTTTTAAGTTTGTATAATTTTTATTTCTAAGTTTGTAAACCTTTGTGAAATGTGAAAATACTTTGCTGGAACATTGCCTGTTATCTTCCAGCTCTTTAAAAGTTTATACATTTTGATCATGGAAGGTAATTAAATTAACTTGAATATATTAGTGCAGTATTTTATTAATATATATTGGAATTACCATTCTTGTCACGCCTTCGTCCTGTCAGTCTGTTGTCCCCGCCATGTGCTTTATTTGCACATGGCTCTGTTTTGTTTATGTTCTAGTCTCCGCCTTTGTCCCGCCTCCTCGTCTGTCATCTGTTAACCCGTCCTTCTCGTTATCTGTCTCAGGTGCGTCTCGTCAGTGTCTTGTATTTAAGTCCCCTTCCTACACTTCCTGTTTGTTGGTCATTGTTCTATTGTTCTCTGTATCGTGTTTAGTCAGTTGTGTTATCCAGTCTGTCCGTATCTCTAGTTTGTCTTCCAGTCTGTCCGTATCTCTAGTTTGTCTTTACTCCTCTTCTGTTCGTTTGGTTCCTTTGTCCATGCCTCTGTTAGCTATCTATTAGTCATCTTGTTATGTTAAGCTCTCTGTTTGTTGTTCTTTTGTAAATTAAACGTTATCTGTGCTTTAGCGAATGCGTCTGCTCCATCAGTCCGTCCCTCGCTCCTGACAGAATGACCAACCGCCAGGACGCAGCTAGCACAGACAGTCACCTTCGGAGGCTAGGAGAAGTCCAAGCGTCCATAATTCGTGCAATGGTAGCCTCTAGGACTTTAGAGGAGCCGAATTATGGACAGAAGGACTGCTACAGCGGGAGTTGCCGGCTCCAGCTCCTGCCTGGCGCTATTTCGATTCATAAACCGGAGGAGTCGACTTGTGAATCGAGTAGTTGCGCCAGCGGGAGTCGAAAGAGCCGGCGGAAGAAGCGTGCTGGAGTTCCCCCCTCGACGGTGGATTACCCCTTTAGGTCCGGGTAAATTTTTGGGGGGGCGTTAAGGATAGGGGCTGTTGGCCTCCAACGTCGGGGCGCACCTCGAGGGGATCTAATGGGTGCGCCTGTGAAACCCCCTAAACCCTTTAAACCCAGCGAGCAGCACAAACTCCTGTCCTCAAGAGCGCGGCACCTCCAGCCGCGCCTATCTACGTGAGCGAGGCGCGCGCCTCTCCTGTCTTCGTGAGCGCGACGCGCGCCTCTCCAGTCTCCGTGGACGACGGCGCAGACTCCTCTGCCTCCGTGGACGTCGTCGCACGTTCTCCAGTCTCCGTGGACGACGGCGCAGACTCCTCTGCCTCCGTGGTCGTCGTCGCACGTTCCCCAGTCTCCGTGGACGACGGCGCAGATTCCTCTGCCTCCGTGGACGTCGTCGCACGTTCTCCTGTCCCCAGACGGCGCAGATTCCTCTGCCTCCGTGGACGTCGTCACACGTTCCCCAGTCTCCGTGGACGACGGCGCAGACTCCTCTGCCTCCGTGGACGTCGTCGCACGTTCCCCAGTCTCCGTGGACGACGGCGCAGACTCCTCTGCCTCCGTGGTCGTCGTCGCACGTTCCCCAGTCTCCGTGGACGACGGCGCAGACTCCTCTGCCTCCGTGGTCGTCGTCGCACGTTCTCCAGTCTCCGTGGACGACGGCGCAGATTCCTCTGCCTCTGTGGAAGTCGTCGCACGTTCTCCAGTCTCCGTGGACGACGGCGCAGATTCCTCTGCCTCCGTGGACGTCGTCGCACGTTCTCCTGTCCCCGTGACGGCGGCACCCGCCGCTCCTGTCCCCGTGACGGCGGCACCCGCCGCTCCTGTCCCCGTGACTGTGGCTACGGCCTCTCCTGTCCCCTTGACTGTGGCTACGGCCTCTCCTGTCCCCTTGACTGTGGCTACGGCCTCTCCTGTCCCCTTGACTGTGGCTACGGCCGCTCCTGTCCCCGTGACTGTGGCTACGGCCGCTCCTGTCCATGTCCGAAGGTCGGCCCGAAAGACTTCGGGGCCGATCCCAAGAACTGTGCCCAGGCTGGTTCCTCGGACTGCCCCACAGACATTAGCCAGTCCTGGGCACCCCCCTGTTATGTTGGTTCCCTTGTCTGTCCCTGTCTTGGTTCCTGTCTCTGTCCTTATCCCTGTGCCCATGTCAGCCTTTGTCTCTGTCCCGGTCCCGGTCACTGTGTTTGTGTCAGTCCCTGTAAATGTTCTTGTACCTGTTCCCCTGCCAAGTCCAGTCCAGTCTCCTGTCAGCCCTGTCCAGTCTCTGTTTCAGACCCCTGTCCAGTCCCCTGTTAGTCATGTCCAGTCTCCGTATCCGTCTAGTGTCATGTCACCTGTCCTGTCTTCTGTCCAGTCACATACCCCTGTCCAGTCTAATGTTCCTATCCTGTCCAGTGTCTTGTCCCCTGTCTCGTCACCAGTCTCTGCTCCCGTCCATTCCCAGCACCCAGTCCTGTCATCAGTCCCGTCTCCATTCCAGTCCCCTGTTCTGTCACCTGTCCATGTCCAGTCTTCTGTCCCCAAACGTGTCCAGTCTCCGTATCCGTCCCACGTTCAGTCCCCTGTCTTGTCTCCAGTCCAGTCTCCCGTCAATTCCCATTTGTCCACTCCTGTCCTGTCCAGTCCGTTCTCGTCTCTTGTTGCCCCCCTTTGTCAGTCTCCTGTCATGTCCCATGTCCCGTCTCATATATATTCGGTCCTGTCGTGTCCCCAGCTCCTGTGTCTGTTCCCGTCCTGTCCTGAGTCCTGTCTCCCTTGGTTCCTTGTCTTGTCTTAGTCTGTCTTGTTTTCCGTGCCCTCTCCTGTGCCAGCTCCTGGGGGGTTTAGGAGTACGCGCCCGGGAGTTGCGCGTTCTTGGGGGGGGCATCTGTCACGCCTTCGTCCTGTCAGTCTGTTGTCCCCGCCATATGCTTTATTTGCACATGGCTCTGTTTTGTTTATGTTCTAGTCTCCGCCTTTGTCCCGCCTCCTCGTCTGTCATCTGTTAACCCGTCCTTCTCGTTATCTGTCTCAGGTGCGTCTCGTCAGTGTCTTGTATTTAAGTCCCCTTCCTACACTTCCTGTTTGTTGGTCATTGTTCTGTTGTTCTCATGTTCTCTGTATCGTGTTTAGTCAGTTGTTATCCAGTCTGTCCGTATCTCTAGTTTGTCTTCCAGTCTGTCCGTATCTCTAGTTTGTCTTTACTCCTGTTCGTTTGGTTCCTTTGTCCATGCCTCTGTTAGCTATCTATTAGTCATCTTGTTATGTTAAGCTCTCTGTTTGTTGTTCTTTTGTAAATTAAACGTTATCTGTGCTTTAGCGAATGCGTCCGCTCCATCAGTCCGTCCCTCACTCCTGACAATTCTCTTTTCCAGGTTCCAGGATTCAGCTCCTACCCCCATCCATACTTCACAGTGGGACCTTCAACCAGTACAAACAGGGACAGAGAATCAATTTCCATTTCCCCAGGAACAGGACCACAGGGACACTACAAGGTAAGTAACAATACATGCATGTATTCAGAATTGTGTTTTAGCAGTCTGCATTTTAAAGTCCCATTTTAAATATTGACTTTAACCACTTATAGACTGGCTGAACAAAGGTCAAATATTTAATAATTAAAGAATTTTAAAAGTTCAGTACGTGTCACATTATTTCACTTCAATACATATTTTTTATATTGAAACTGAACTATGCTGAATGGTAGAACAACACACAAACATTACACACAAAATATTGCTGCCACCTAATGCTAAACTGAAGAACTACACAGAAGTATGACATCAATTATATTTGTGGCAGGTTGTAGACACTTTCACAAACTTACAAAAGCTGCTTTTTACAACTTCTCAACACAGATAGGTCCAAATATCCTTGGACTAACACTCCATTAGATTCAGGAGTCAATGCTGGGAACCAAAAGGGGGAAATACAAAATAAACATCATTGCAGAGAAACACAGGACAAAACAATAATGATATTTGAGTGAGGGCTGGATTAGTGTCAGTTTAAATTCTGTTCATGGGACATAAATGTAACACTGAAGACCAGGATGTGCAGGTCAAAATGAGGACCTACTAATGTGTACAGCTCAAAGTGTACATATGTGTGTTTGAGTGATGTTTTTTGTGATCTTCAGGAAAAAGCGTTTACACAGCGAGACCAAAAACCACAGCAACCAATTGCTATCCAGCTACTATGGACAAGATAGAGTAAGGAACAAAAATAAACATTCTGTAGCACTTTACAGACTTTAAAGATTTTTAATCCTGGCAGCTGAGAGTTGTAATGACCTGAAACACAATAAAAAATATTTAATGATATCATCATTCCCTGCGATTTAACCAAATGGGAAACCGAAACCACTTATCAGTTCTTACTGGTGTATGCTTAGTGGAACAAGGATTTAAACCCTAGAAGGCAGTGGCTTTACAAATCAATACTAAACAGTAAACAACAAAAAAATAAAAATAACAGTGGAGTGTGGCCAACAGGAGTATGCAGTAAGAGATTAAACATTTTGATCTCTCAACTTCATGCTAAAACGTTTTTCATTGTGCTAATTTTTGTTTTACAGGATTGAAAGTCTGGAACTGTTGAAGGTGCCTCTTGAAAATTGGAACGCATTCTTGGAAACATATTTGATTAAAAATGATACATTTTGTTTAATGTACCCTGATCTGTCTAACCGGGAGCATTATATTCTTTATATTCTACAGCTGATTAACAGTTACCGCGACCCTGAAATGGAGAAGCGGAGAAGAAAATGATGATGATGATTAACAGTTTACCTTACTCTAATGATAATTATCTGGTGCAAGCAGAATATCATTTCAGCACTGATATCAAAAATATATTTTTAATGAAACATAAGAAAATATATTTATCAGTAAAGTCTAAAAATCAGTTTGCATTTCTCTACTTTAGAAAAAATGATGGTGTCTTTACAGAATCCTTTGGTCCATATTTTCCAGAAGATGGAGGTAAAATTCACAGTGAGGATTTGATTATTACAGAAATAGAAAAACTAATTCAAAACAACTACATCACTGATTACACTGAACTGTGGATCTACAGCGTTAACAGTCCCTGTTTGGCCGGAAAAAATTCTCACCCCTGCATGATGAACATAACAAGTTTATCATGTATGTTGGGCAGTGATTATGGGATAAAAACTAACATCATATTCTCAGAGTATTATGGAGCCTCAGGATCCATCAGTAAGTGTTTACCCTCTTATTCCTACAAAAACAGTGATTATAACAAAGAACCACCTATGAACTTCAAAATCGAGGACCGCCAACCCACTTTCATTAAGAAAATATGTAAATTTAAATCAAATCCTACATTATGTGACATTTCTCCAGATAATAAACATAATACAAACAATCTACATGATTTTAAGTGTTGCCCTAAACTCTTGCCTCAAAATTATGACCAAAACCTGGAATTAGCCAGGGAAAGGATAATGGGAGAAACTGACCTTCAGTCTCAGCTCATCATAAAAAAATTCACAAAGTTTAATAAAAATGAAATAATTGATTCACTTAAAGAACACATTCCCAAAGGCAATAGCAGATCAGTAAAGAAAACAATAAAACATTTCAATCATACATTTTTTGAATCACCACATACTTTTGAAGACCATAAAAAGAAAAAAAATCAGAAGAATTTGAGGCGTCCTTGAGAGCCTTAATTAGTGAAGAATCTGATCAAAGTGTCTGTAAATACATCTCTGACATGTTTAAGTCTGAATTTCTAAAGTGGTGGAATTCAAACTTAGAAAATGAAAGATTTAGTGATGGTATTAACAGAGCGACTGTTCATATCTTCATTGAGAATATTAAGAACCTTCCATATCGACCTAATATATATTGGACTGATATCACTGAAATACACTCTTCAGATAACACCAAGTGTTAACACAAGCAAGTGCTACTTGTGGAAAGAAGGATTAAAAGAGGATATATACAAAGGAAAACATTCAAAAACATTCAATTTTGTTCAATTAACATTTGATAAATGTATCCCCCCTCAATCTTTGTCATTGTGTATACTTTGTTATCAGTTCTTCCTCATTGTAAATAACCCTATAAATGGAATAAAATATTCATTGTATTTGTTGGCTTACTATGTTCGAGTTACATTTACTGTTTAACACTTTTGTGTTTTGTATTTTAAATTATTAATTTTTTTAAATTAACATTTTACATTTAAAATTTTGTGTATTTTATTTTGAAAGCAGACATAGGAGCAAGCTCATTGAATCACTTGAAAGTTGAAAATAGCACAGTAGTTAACTCTTGGGCCTTACTGTGGAAAATAAGGAAACACATCTTGAATGAAATATCTGAATTAGGGCTGCAATTAAAAATTATATTTATCAGTTAATATGATCATTCATTCATCCATTATCTGTAACCCTTATCCAGTTCTGGGTCACGGTGGGTCCAGAGCCTACCTGGAATCACTAGGCACAAGGCAGGAATAAATCTTGGAGGGAACGCCATTCCTTCACAGAGCAACACACACCAATGGACACTTTGGAGTCTCCAATGTGTGTTTTTGGAGTATGGGTGGAAACCGGAGCACCCGGAGGAAACCCACGCGGAGAACACACCACACTCCTCACAGACAGTCACCTGAAGCAGGACTTGAACCCACAACCTCCAGGACCCTGGAGCTGTGTGACTGTGACACTACCTGCTGCACCACAGTGCCACTCCTAATATGATTATATTTTTTATAATTGATTAGGTTGTTTATATGAAATTTGTCTCCCATGGGGTTCATTATAATGAGAGGTCTGATCATATTTCATGATTAAATCAAACACAGAAACTTATAGACTGTAACCTGTTTTGTAAACTTTGCTAATCATTGTAGTGTAGCTTATTTGAAATTTCAGAGAAAAGTGTTAAGGAATAAGACAGATTGTTGATTGCTGGCACTGCTCTGCTGCTGCCTCAAAGCCTGGAGATACATTGATGTAAAAATATATACAATCCATATTGGAATACACGATAGACCATCTAATCGTGAGATTAACCCACATCTTTAATTATAACATTACTACTTCTGTCCCAGTTAATTCCTGTTAGGCGTGATTGTTCTTCTGTAGTTTTCAAGTACTTCTCTGCAGAGTTTCCTAATACAGATTTCTTATCATTGGTGATAGACTACTATCTCTGAATCCATGTGCTATCATATTTAACTTAAACTCGCAGTAAGTTCCCTTTAAGTAACAATTATTAATTGATTCATTTTCTATAAGTGCTTCATCTTGATCAGATCACCCAGTCACCCAGAGGCACGTGTAGACAGTTTCACACAGTCACTCCACCTACCAACATGTGTATTTGGACTGGGGAAGAAAAGTGGAGCACCCAGAGAAAACCTACACAGACACAGGGAGAACACACTGCTTCACAGTCACTCCAGGAGAGGACTGACTTCACAAACTCAGGACCCAGGTGCTGCGTGACAGCTACGCAACATTTTGTGACATTGTGCTGCTCATTTCAGTGAATTACTTCAAACAACAAAAAAATATTACATTGTAAATTAGAAGCTGAGTAAGGTTTAAAAATACAACTCTCCCCTTGTGGGAAAAAAAGTGTACTTATGTTATTTTGGAACCAGTAATTTGTACTAAATCACTAATATATAATTTATATTACATTAAAAATATTTACTGAAATATTTTGACACAAGCACTTTCCATCCTGTACAACAGAGGTCCTCCTCCCCCGAGTACTGAAGGGTTACCATTACAAGAAGATTGATCTCACCTGCAACTCATCCTTTCCCTGGGTTTTAAAACCACTTCATCCCTTAGTTCCCTGCAAAGTATTTTCAGTGCAATAGAGTCCCGCTCCGGGTGACTGTCTATGAGGAGTGTGGTGTGTTCACCCTGTGTCTGCGTGGGTTTCCTCCGGGTGACTGTCTGTGAGGAGTGTGGTGTGTTCTCCCTGTGTCTGTGTGGGTTTCCTCCGGGTGACTGTCTGTGAGGAGTGTGGTGTGTTCTCCCTGTGTCTGAGTGGGTTTCCTCCGGGTGACTGTCTGTGAGGAGTGTGGTGTGTTCTCTCTGTGTCTGCGTGGGTTTCCTCCGGGTGACTGTCTGTGAGGAGTGTGGTGTGTTCTCCCTGTGTCTGCGTGGGTTTCCTCCGGGTGACTGTCTGTGAGGAGTGTGGTGTGTTCTCCCTGTGTCTGCGTGGGTTTCCTCCGGGTGACTGTCTGTGAGGAGTGTGGTGTGTTCTCTCTGTGTCTGCGTGGGTTTCCTCCGGGTGACTGTCTGTGAGGAGTGTGGTGTGTTCTCTCTGTGTCTGCGTGGGTTTCCTCCGGGTGACTGTCTGTGAGGAGTGTGGTGTGTTCTCTCTGTGTCTGCGTGGGTTTCCTCCGGGTGACTGTCTGTGAGGAGTGTGGTGTGTTCTCCCTGTGTCTGCGTGGGTTTCCTCCGGGTGACTGTCTGTGAGGAGTGTGGTGTGTTCTCTCTGTGTCTGTGTGGGTTTCCTCCGGGTGACTGTCTGTGAGGAGTGTGGTGTGTTCTCCCTGTGTCTGCGTGGGTTTCCTTCGGGTGACTGTCTGTGAGGAGTGTGGTGTGTTCTCCCTGTGTCTGCGTGGGTTTCCTCCGGGTGACTGTCTGTGAGGAGTGTGGTGTGTTCTCCCTGTGTCTGCGTGGGTTTCCTCCGGGTGACTGTCTGTGAGGAGTGTGGTGTGTTCTCCCTGTGTCTGCGTGGGTTTCCTCCGGGTGCTCTGGTTTCCTTCCACGCTCCAAAAACACACGTTGGGATGTGGATTGGAGACTCAAAAGTGTCCGTAGGTGTGAGTGCATGTGTGAGTGTGTGTCGCCCTGTGAAGGACTGGCACCCCCTCCAGGGTGTGTTCCTGCCTTGTGCCCAGTGATTCCGGGTAGGCTCTGGACCCACCGCCGCCCTGAGCTGGATAAGAGACAAGGGCCCAATGTAACATGGAAATTGTAAACAAATAATGTGAGGACACACTAAAGTACAGATGTGGTGGTTGGTCAGGTCCTGAGTAATTCATAGAACTTGACAACAACAATGATGCAACAATGAACCATGAACAGAGAAGCAAATCCCTTTAAGGGGATCCATAAAGGTGATTCTTCGTCTTCTTTTACTTGTGGGTGTAGGTTAATGTAATTATTAAAGGAGTATTTCAGTAGTTTTAAACACATCATTTCAGTATTTTGTCTGGAGAGCACACTCATGTTCCAGGTAAGATTCCAGAGATTTTTACCTACTGTCAAATGTGCTGTAAAAAAGGCAATTGACATATGAGTGAATACTTCATTGTATCTCATTGTAAAGGAATTTCTCACAAGTGTTCTCAGTAACAGAGGATATTCTGATCGTGGTTATTACATGAGATGTGGCTTTGAAACTCACCCTTAAAAACAGCTCATAAATATCCACTTGGCTCATTGTCAGTATGCTGTCACAGTAGGACTTCTAGTGGTCTCTGTGTGTCTTTTCTGTGAAGTCCACTCTACTGTCTGAGTGAAGCTTTAGATGAGCACCAAATCATCTTCTAGAGTACTAACGATTTAATACATCCACAATGCAATGTTGAAATTCACTCAGGGTTTAAATATCAATAAACCACTGGATAAATGACAACCAACATAACAATGAAGAATATATTATGGCCATAGTAGATATTTCAGGAAATGCCCTTCAGCAAGTTTTGTCAGTTCTTCATCACATTCTCACAGAATGGACAGAAACCATCAGAGTCACATTCCTGGGGAAGTGCACGTAAACCAACTCATGTTACAAAATTGATAATTACCTATTTCAACCACAGAGGTCTCTACTTCCCCCAAACATTACACAATGCAGAGGTAAAGTCACTTGCAACGGTGTGTTACAATATAGTAATTTACAGAGTTAAAAGATCAAACATGACATTCAATAAAACATGTCCCAAATGTCACGAGTACTCCCTCACTCGGTGCAGTGGTGCTGCTTTTGTTCTGGGTGAATACAGTGATGTTTCTGGAGACTCCTCAGTCTAATAAAACTCATCCCACACACTGAACACTGATACGGTTTCTCTCCGGTGTGAATTCGCTGATGTTCCTGAACGTTCCTTAACCTGGTAAAACTCTTCCCACACTCTGAACAGTAATACGGTTTCTCTCCTGTGTGGACACGCTTGTGTTCTTTGAGATGATTCAGTCTTGTAAAATTGATCCCACAATCTGAGCAGGTATACGGTTTCTCTCCAGTGTGAGTGCGTCGGTGTATTTGAAGATTACTCTGTTGAGTAAACCTCTTCCCACACTCTGGGCACTGATAGGGCTTTTCTCCTGTGTGAGTGCGCTGGTGTTCTTGGAGATACCTCAGTCTCATAAAATTCATCCCGCACTCTGAACAGTGATATGGTTTTTCTCCTGTGTGAATGCGCTGGTGTGTTTGGAGATGACTTGGTTGATTGAATTTCTTCCCACACTCTGAGCACTGATATGGTTTCTCACCTGTGTGAATGTGCTGGTGAATTTTGAGAGTAATCTGATGAGAAAAACTAATTCCACACTCTGAGCACTGATACGGTTTCTCTCCTGTGTGAATGCGCTGGTGGGTTTTGAGAGAACTCTGCTGAGTAAAACTCTTCCCACACTCTGGACACTGATACGGTTTCTCTCCGGTGTGAATGCGCTGGTGAGTTAAGAGAGAACTCTGTTGTGTAAAACATTTCCCACAATATGAGCAGGAAAATGGCTTCTCTCCAGTGTGAATGCGCTGGTGTGTTTGTAGATGGCTCAGTCTGGTAAAACTCATCCAACACACAGAGCAGGAATACAGTTTCTCTCCTGTGTGAATGTGCTGGTGTGTTTGAAGATTCCTCTTTTGGGTAAATCTCTTCCCACACAACGAGCACTGATACGGTTTCTCTCCTGTGTGAATGCGTTGGTGTAATTGGAGAGAACTTTGTACAGTAAAACTCTTCCCACACTCAGAGCACTGATATGGTTTCTCTCCTGTGTGAATTCGTTGGTGAATTTGGAGAGAGCTCTGCAGAGTAAATCTCTTCCCACACTCTGAGCACTGATAGGGTTTTTCTCCTGTGTGAATGCGCTGGTGCGTTTGCAGATTACTCTGTACAATAAATCGTTTTCCACACTCCAAACAGGAATACGGTCTCTCCCCTGTGTGAATGCGCTGGTGTCTTTTGAGAGAACTCTGTCTGTTAAAACTCCTTCCACACTCTGAGCAGTCATACATTTTCTGTTTGTCTTTATTTTCCTGTGTCTGTCTACCAAACGTGTTAGTGTGGAGACGATCTGAAGGTGTTCCTTTAGGACCAGAGCTTTCACACACTGTAGCTTCATACTTAATTTCTCCTGTTTTCAACATTGTGATATGTTCCTCTTGGTGATGATCATAAATGGAAGCAGAGTATAAATGATCATGAGCACGACGAGCAGGAGAAGATTGTCAAATGAATGGTATCCTTTCTGGAAAAGAAAAAGCAGAAGGAACAGGAATGTAAAGAGAGTCTGATATTCATGAACAGGGATGGAAACAAGGCACAACCCTGGCAGATTAAAAAAAAAAAAAAACACTGAACAAGCCTGACGTAATGCCAAAAATGTAAACTCAACTCACACTCAAGAGTACTAGGACATGATGGCTCACAACAATAAACAAGACACACCCTGGAGGGGGTGCCAGTCCTTCGCAGGGTGACACACACTCACACACACCTACGGACACTTTTGAGTCTCCAATCCACCTACCAGTATTTGTTTTTGGAGCGTGGGAGGAAACCCACTCGGACACAGGGAGCACACACCAAACTCCTCACAGACAGTCACCCGGAGGAAACCCAAATGGACACAGGGAGAACACACCACACTCCACACAGACAGTCACCCGGAGGAAACCCACACAGAAAAAGGGACAACACCACACTCCTCACAGGCAGTCACCCGGAAGAAACCCAAACGGTCACAGGGAGAACACACCACACTCCTCACAGACAGTCACCCGGAGGAAACCCACTCAGACACAGGGAGAACACACCACACTCCACACAGACAGTCACCCGGAGGAAACCCACACAGACACAGGGAGAACACACCACACTCCTCACAGACAGTCACCCGGAGTAAACCCACTCAGACACAGGGAGAACACACCACACTCCTCACAGACAGTCACCCGGAGGAAACCCACTCACACACAGGGAGAACACACCACACTCCACACAGACAGTCACCCGGAGGAAACCCACACAGACACAGGGAGAACACACCACACTCCACACAGACAGTCACCCAGAGGAAATCCACGCAGACACAGGGAGAAACCACAATCTTCACAGACAGTCACCCGGAGCAGGACTCGAACCCACAACCTCCAAGACCCTAGAGCTGTGACAGAGACACTATCTGCTGCTCCATCGTGCTGCCCGGGGTACAATTTTCATGTGGGAATTTAGAAACAGCAACACAAAATCCTGAAAAGTACCAATATATAAAATGGAACAACAGTGTCAATACAAATGTTATTTAAAATAAATAAACAAAATAAAAATCACTCCACTGCAATCTTGGAAAAAAACAAATTTGGGAACATTTTTCAAGTGTTTACGTTACATTTTAACTCATTCCTATACTTGGGAGATTTCAAAATGACAACAAATATATATAAAAAACTCTATTTCACATGTTATCTTTTCCTGAAATGTATTTTTCTAATAGACTTAGAGAAGGACGAGTTCCACTCAAATTGTGGGCAAAATTTAATACAAAATTCAAAAAAGGCTCATCCACCTTTAAGAGATGGTACAAGGTACAGATTTTAGTGGTACCTAAAAAAACGTCATGATGAGTCTACTCCAAAGAGTCGATTCTTTGCCTTGGACTTGAACTTGATTCCTGGTAAATGATTCCTTGTTGTCGATTCAGTTCCAGTTTGTGAGTGTTCTTCAGCACACACTTACACATGCGTATCATTTATAACTACCACATTTAAAGTCTTAATTGTACCTATGTGTTGGATCAAACAGAGACAGTCCATTTATATAAACACTGGTGAAAATGAATTCGATTCGAGGAGTCGATTACATTGGTGTACAGGCTCGGAGTGTGGACACAGCAGCATTTCCCCTATTCTCCAGCTTCCTTTCAGAGAGAGAACCTGTCTGTCCCCGTTTGAGAGAGAGACAGTTACAGACACGGTGTAAACTTTTTTAAATTCCTTACACTGGTCTTTACCTTCAATAAAAACAGCTCCTGATTTCTCTCCAAAACACAGAGCTCCTGCTCCTCCCTCACACACAGAAAGTCCCTCGCCAACACCCGCCTCAGCGGATACGATTGGCTGCAAATTCATAACACCTGCTCTGATTGGCCAGTTTCCTCATTCCAATAGGAGCGTTTCCACTGGACAGCAGGGGGCAGCAGGTTAGACTGCACTGCTGCTCACACTCTCCGTATGGCTGTGTCTGAAACAGTGCCCCATTCACTTCATAGTGAACTGTTGTGTGGTTCTACCAGTGTCTGAAAACTCTCGTCTGAGAGGTTTCCACCCCCTGCACATGAAGAAGAAATAATGATGAATGATCTCAACAACATATTTCTGTGAGAGCATCCAGTAAAACACTAAAGATAAGCCCAGCTTGGTCGCACACGCTGGTGAATCGTGTCAGAGCTGTAGTGATGTACACAGCTCAAGGGGCACAAGGTGAAATATGGCCTAAATCGACTTTCTGACCCATTTAAGAATTGATCTAGTTTTGCTCACTGTCCCAGTATTTTCACTTGTGTCCTCACATTCCTCATTGATCTTATGATTAGTTTATTTTACATTTAAATATCCATTTGTATATATTTCAGTGAACTGTAAATGGAATCATCATTTTTGTTAATTGCTTGATATCACTAATCATTATAAAATAAAATCTTTTGGAGTCTTTAGTAAACACTGTAAATGTAAGACCAGCTTGAATTTAGAATCAGAATAACTTTATACGCCAAGTATGTTACTAATACAAGGAATTTGTTTTGGTGAGAGCACACGAATGACATAACATACTAACAGACCAGACAAGCACACAGAGTATTAAAATGTATTCAACTAAGGCCAAAAAAATACAATACATATGGAAAGGATAATAATAATAAAGAGTGAATATTAGAGTGAATATGTACATATGCTGGTAAGAATATCTTTAGAAGAACCACTGTATGCGGAATATTGCAGAATGATGTGAATATGTCAGAATTTAACCTCTGTACCACTACAAACAGCATTACATTACAGAAGAGTCACTGTAATACAGTAGAGGAGCTTGGTGGTTCAGTTTAGTTTAAGGTTAAAATGCAAAATGCTACAGCTCTGGGGAAAAATCTGTTAGTGTGTCTGTTTGTGCTGGATTTGATGGCCCTGAATCATGGGGAAGAGTTTGAAAGAGGTAATGTCCAGAATGAGAGGGATAAGCTGTAATTTTGAACTTCACGATTTCTGTGAAGAACTGGATCACCAGGCTCTGCTGAGGTTGAATTTCTTCAGCTGTCTCATGAAGAACATTCTTTGCTGAGCTCTCTTAATGATGGGCAGTGTGATCCTCTCAGATTTAAATTAAGGTCTCTGGATATGATGGTGCCCAGCAGCATAAGTGACTCCACAGTGGAAAGTGCAAAGCCATTGATGTTGGGGGGGGATTTACGCATGAAATCCACCATCTCTACAGTCTTTTATGTGTTCAGCAGAAGGTGCTTGCTACTGCAACAGGATACCAGCTGCTCAACTTCCTTTTTGTATGCAGACTCATCACCGTTGGCTATAAGGCCCACCACAGTGGTGTCATCAGCAAACTTCTGGAACATTGTGAATGGGTGTTTTGTACACAGCTAAAAAGACATGAAGCCAAGTGTGTCCCAATTCTATTTTTATCTGTCCTAGATCCTGAACACTTCCCAGTAAACAAGGAACGTCCCTGGACGTTCAAAATAGGTCTAAAAGTCTGTCCGTCAAGGACATATTTTAAACGTCAATGGACGTCCAAAATCCATCTTAATAAGTTAGTTAAGTGGTTAGTAGTTAAGAGGTGACCAATCGATAACGTCAGTGGACGTCCAAAATGCGTTTTATACAAGTAATTTATTTTGGGACAAATTAATAACCTCAATGGACGTCTAAAATATGTCTAATAGTCGTCTTTTAAATGTCTGTGTTTGGACGTCTTTTCAACTTTCATTTTCAACCTTAAGAGAACGTTGATTATACGGCAGTCATTATGTTATTTCAACGTTGAACCAACGGTTAATTGTTTACTGGGTTGGGCCCTCACATTCCTTTTTCTCACCCTTCAACAACAACCTCATCAAAGTGAACACTTCAAGATTTAGAGCTTAGGGCAAGAACTGAGACAGGGGGTTGTGAGAAGCAATGCAGTCTTAACCCTGTCCCAACACTTGCCCTAAACCCTAAGGACTTCCTGGATGTGTCCACTTTGAAGACGTTGTCAAAGGGTGAGCAAAATGGATACAAGGGCTCAAGTGTTAAGGGGGTCGGAGAATTAAGAACAGAATGGGACAGATTATCAATGCCCCAACACCAGAGAGGGAGTTGCTCAGTGTTTATTAAAAGGGTCTGTGACCTCCATTACACTGAGCCCCATTTATCAATCAGACATTTACATTTAAATATTTGTGCATAAATGTCCTGTTTCTAAATCAATTATAATAATTCAGTTTGATCAAAAATAAAGTAACATGCATTTAGTAATATTAAAATAATATATTTTAATATTACTATTAATATATTAATAAAATGTTAAAATGTGGTCAGTTCTTGTAAGGATCCATTTTCTAGTGTAAAAAGGTCTTTCCCTGATCATGCACAGTCCCCAACAGTTACGGTTAAACAGGGCTTTTCATTTAACTTAAGAGTTTTTTAAACATGACTCAAACCACACAGGTATCAGACCACACTGATGCTGACTTAGGAGTGGGGCACCTCAAGTGCTCATAGGGGGTGCTCGTGGGCACTCATGTTGAGAAAAATTAAATAATTGTGACACCCTAAAGCAGGGATCAACAATCTGGTCCAAAAAAGGACCGGCGTGGTTGGAGGCTTTCATTCCAAACAAACACACGCACACACTGTATAACTGTTTAGAGACAGAGACTAGATGATTAAACAGATAGAATTAGGTCTAGTCTTGCTTAACTGGAATGAAAACCTGCAGCCACACTGGCCCTTTTTGGATAAGACCCCTGCCCTAAAGCCTTGCACACCCAGGGGGGCTCAAGGGCACAAGTGTGAGTATTGGGACGAGGAGCTCAGCTCTATGGCAGCTGTCCAATCAGAGAGCTGGTGATATGGATTTCAGCGACTCATAGTGGAGGGGGCGTGGTTTGTGAGCGCAGGAGGAGAGCCCTGTGTTGGAGAAAAATCAGGATCTGTTTTTACTGAAGGTAAAGGTTGTGTATGAGACTTTTCCGCAGTTTACAGTGTGTCTGTAACTGTCTCTCTCTCTGAAACAGGGACAGACAGGTTCTCTCTCTGAAAGGAAGGTGGAGAATGGGGGAAAAGTGGGAGCTGTGTCCACACTGAGCTCAGGAGGCTAGTGTTAGCTCTTAGTTGTGACTTTGGGAGATGGTAATGTTTAGAGCTGGGTGGACAATGGTGAACTACTCCTGTTTGTTCAGGTCCAGGTTAGAAATAAACCCTCTGATAGAGTGCATCATTTAGGGGTTTAATAGTATTTACTTGTAGTTTGTTAGCTTAGAAAGTTTGAATAACTATTTAATGCTCCTTCTGTAGTGTTTTATGAGGGCACTCCTTTCTCCTCTGATCAGATTTTATTCTTTAACATTTAGGTTTCATTCTGCTGTTGTGGTTCAGTTCCTGTCCTAGGTTACTGCTTCTCAGCTCATGCTCTGGAGCTTTAGTTTATTTATTTTAGAGCAGAATCATACAGAGAGAGAAAACAGAGTGGTGAACTTTTCAATTCCTGTGATAATAGATGCCGGATGTACTCAGGTGTTTCACTGAAGCTCTTAGTAAAGTCAGCGTATATCGTTGTTGTAAATCTGCTTTCTCTCGTACGGCAGTCTTGTCTGGAGTGAGATTTCAAGTTAAAGAAGAACACGAGATTCTGGTCTTGACTTGTCTTGAAGGTGAGATAACTTAACTTCACTTCATAAAAACACTGGTCCACACACAAAACCAAACATGGTTCAAAGACAAATAATCCACTGCTTTGGTATTAAAATGTTTCTTTATAAAATGTATTATAAAATATAAAAATATTTTTCTGTATTTCCAAATTGTTTGTGTTCGCCACTTCAGTCCTCTTTACTATGCACATGCTGTTAACTGTCAATTAGAAGCTGATTTTGTGTTTTTGTTTAATGCTGAGTTATACATCTGAGATTTACATAAATTAATCTATGCTGTAATTTACATAACGGGCTCACAAACAGTCACAATGTGTAGAGTCCAATGCCCAATCCAAGAGCTTGTATTGAATATTCATTACTAGAGCGAGGGGAAGGGAGGAAGCTTCTATTTAACACAGTTAGTAGAGGGCCTAAAACAGTACTTTAGAATACACCATGTTTTGCATTTGTAAAACCAAATGATGATTCAGTGTTTACAAACTAATAACGATTCGTCAGATGGGTTCTAAATCATGTTAATGATACACCTCTGACCCCAGTGAATTTTTCATGTCCAGTAAAATAGTGTGATGTATGGGATCAAATGCTGTAATAATGTCAATAACAAGAGGCGACTTACTGTTGTCACAGTACTGTTTCTGTACTGAGATAAAGCCTTATTCGTTGATTGAAATATATTAATTTTATGCAATTACAAGCTTAATTTTTGCATTATAATTTTCTCTAAATATTTAAATGTGAATGGAAGAGGGTTTTTTTATGTCACAAGTCCAAGAGACACACATGTTGCTCAAACTGCACACTCAGGGATCTGCAAAACCCTTCCACATAACATAGCCATTTTAATGAATTATTTATGAACAGCTACAGACTTACTTAACTAATACTTTCATTTTACCCTTTCAGAATAGTGTCTCATTGCAAGTTTTCTACTCTTGGTGTCCAAGACAGTTCTGCTGCACTTCAAATACATCAAGTAACATCATTAAGAGAAACACATAATGATGTTGAAAGCAGGAGAGAATAATTGTGTAAAGATGGTCTGTGGAAGCACCACTCTGGACAATTCCTCAGCTACTTCCCACACTAAAGCATCTGGCAGAAAAACGCATACCATCAGAAATAAAACATATGAGTGTTCAGAGTGTCAGAGTTTTGGTAGCGAGCGTGATCTTCAACAACACCAGTGCATTCACACAGGAGAGAAACCGTATCAGTGTCCGGAGTGTGGGCAGAGTTTTGGAAGACGGAGTCAAGTCAAAGTCCACCAGCGCATTCACACAGGAGAGAAACCATATTCCTGTTCAGACTGTGGGAAAAGTTTTACTCAGCTAGGTACTCTTCACAGACACCATCTCATTCACACAGGAGAGAAACCATATGAGTGTCCAGAGTGTGGACAGAGGTTCAGTAGACAGAATCAAGTCAAAGTCCACCAGCGCATTCACACAGGAGAGAAACCATATCACTGCACAGAGTGTGGACAAAGTTTTACTAATAAGACTTCTCTTCAAAAACACCAGCACGTTCACACTGGAAAGAAGCGATTTGAGTGTTCTGAGTGTGGGAAGGGCTTTAATGAAAAGCGTTCTCTCCAGTGTCACCAGTACCTTCACACGGATGCAAAACCACACTGCTGTTCAGAATGTGGGATGGGTTTTACAAGATTGATCAATCTCCAATATCACCAGCGCATTCACACAGGAGAGAAACCGTATTCCTGCTCAGAGTGTGGGAAGAGTTTTACACAGCAGTGTTTTCTCACAAAACACCAGCGCATTCACACAGGAGAGAAACGGTATCAGTGCTCAGAGTGTGATATGAGCTTTACTCATCAGAATTCTCTCAAAGTACACCAGCATGTTCATTCAGGAAAGAAACCCTATCAGTGCTCAGAGTGTGGGACGGGTTTCACTCAGCAGCGGAACCTTAAGGTACACGAGCGCATTCACACAGGAGAGAGGCCATATTACTGTTCAGAGTGTGGGATGAATTTCATGAGACTGAGTAATCTCAAAAGTCACCAGCGCATTCACACAGGAGAGAAACCCTTTCACTGCTCAGAGTGTGGGAGTAGTTTTACTAAACAGAGTTCTCTCAAAGTACATCATCGTATTCACACAGGAGAGAAACCGTATTCCTGTTCCGAGTGTGGGATAAAGTTTAGCCGTCAGGCAAACCTCAGATATCACCAGCGTGTTCACACAGGAGAGAAACCATATTCCTGCGCAGAGTGTGGGAAGAGTTTTGCTCAGCAGAGCTCTCTGAGACAGCATCAGCGCATTCACACAGGAGAAAAGCCATACAAGTGCTCAGAGTGTGAGAAAAGGTTTAGTCAAAAGCTTCATCTTCAAGTACACCAGCGCCTCCACACAGGAGAGAAACCGTATTCCTGTGCAGAGTGTGGGAAGAGTTTTACTCATCAGTCTTCGTTACAGATACACCAGCGCACTCACACCGGAGAGAAACCATATTCCTGCCCAGAGTGTGGACGGAGTTTTATTTGCAAGAGAACTCTCAGACGACATCAGTGCACTCACACGGAATAGAAGCAATACCATTGATTCAATAGCACTGTTGGATTACCCTCTGACATTCAGAAATGAAGAGTCATACATTCATTAAGATAGTTTTTGATAGTTTTGTGTTGCTTCCAGAAAACTTGAGTGCATCTTTGTTTTAATTCACTCATTCATGTGCTGCAAGCAAGCTGTCATTGCTTCTTTCCAAAGCAAAAACAAAAATCTAATAATTCTGAGTGCCTAAACCGACACTTGTGTGCCACCAAGATTTGTCTGTGTTCGTTTGTCTGTTGGAGCTGTTTGTGATCATATCTTGATTAGTATTATGTTGCTTTTGTATTTTTGGAAAAGCTCAAATGCCCTGGTTGTTGAACCTGAGCTTATTTCTTTTTGCATGTTGCCTTATATTGCATAGAAGTATGAAGAGTTTGAAAAACTTCGGCATCCATAGCAGACATCTCTGACTGGTGACCATTGTGTTTTTATTTTCTGAATATTTTGTTGCATATTTATAAGACTATCCGTGATCATACTGAATGAATGATTATATGTCTAAATGATCTCCTTGGTTAATAGACTGTCAGCAATCTTTAACTGCAATCAAAGCTAAATTAATACAATTTTTGGCTCTGGAACTAGTGAATGTGTACTTATTTTTCCATTTAACATTGAACACAACATAGAGAGATGCCCTTTTTTGTAATCTTACATAACTTCTCAGCTGTCCTTTGCATACGGAGTCAAATTATTGAAATTGTACATTTGTAAATCTTCTGAGATAATTTACTTATATTTAAAAAGCTTCAAGCACTGGTTATCAACAATTTCACAGGGTATTCTCTCATCTTAGATAACTGTCCATCGCAAATACTATTAAATACTGCTCCTCAGGCTTATCAAGCTTGTGAAATTTTGAAATTTTTGCAAAATTTTGTGTATTCGCAAATACTATTAAATACTATTACGCAATACGCAAATACTATTAAATACACAAATACTATTAACAATACAACACGCGCCCCCACGTCTAGAGCTCTGCAGAGAAGTCCTTCATAACCACTAAAAAATTAAAACAAGACTGTCAGGATTTTTATGTATTTAACTGGGACTCCATTAGAAATTCCAATTGTACCTAAATTAAATTAACGTTTTCTTAATTTTCTGCTGAAAGACTGAATATTAAAGAATGCAGATTAACACAAGTTTATTTTCAATAATTTACCCACATACTTTACATGATTTTAGACCTACTTTATTATCATAAAAATATGTAGTATTTTGCACTGCAGACTGAAAAATTTCTTATAGGTATGAAATTTATAAGGTATAAAATCAAATATTGCAATGTCTGATATAAATAATCTTTAATCTAGAGACTTCAGTGTGAAAGTTCAATGATGTTTTAAAGTTTCACATGCTAGACTCAGATACAAAAAACGAACTCAATAGCAGCAGATTTGGGTTCAGAATTCAGTGGATAAAATCACAGTGATTACTGACAAATGTAAAAGTCAGAAGGCAGCTTTACAGAGCACATAAGGAAGAAATGTTGGAAGGAACCAAGACTTATAAGAGGGACCCATCTCCTAAGAGAGCGGCAGGAACAGGGCACCTCAAAGCATGAGAGAAACAGGAGAAAGAAAACCAGATGGTGGACAAATTAGGGGGTTAATAGGCTTACGGTAGAGCAGGGGAGGAATTACGCCACAAGAGGCATTTAGGGGGCAAACCAGGCAACAGACACGCAGGAGAGAATATGTGGTCAAAAGTAGTGCTAATGTGTAAAAACAGCAAAAATAACAGCAGAGACAAACAGGTATGTTTTCAGTCGAGGTTTAAACACTGAGCATGTCTGAGCCCTTAACAGTAGCAGTAGGTTATACCAGAGTTTCTATTCATGGTTGTTCCTAATGCAAGAAACTAAGAGTATAACCGCATCCTGTGAACAAAGTGTGTGATGGGTGATAGGGTATGAAAAGTTCAATAAGACACCTAGGGCCTAAAACATTTAGAGATTTAAGGTCCAAGAGGAGCATATTATAGTCACTGAAATGTTAAGGGTAGCCAGCGTTGGAATGAGAGAACTGGTGTCATATTTCCAATTTTTTGGAAATATGCCTTGCCCAGTAGTGCCTAAATTACATATCAGTTCAGTGAAGCAAGTCTGATGACGCCAGGGTCACTACTATATCTAGTTGGTATCTCAACCTTGTTCACAAGCACCAGCTTCTTCCCCCAGTGAGATTACGTTCCATGTGCCAAGAATCACTTCCTGTTGCCAAGGTTCATGCAGCCAGAAGCCACTTCACGGGAGTGTTCAATAGGCACTGAACCACACTGTTACTCCTGGCCCTGCAGGTGGGACCACATGGCCCTCAAACAATGCCTTTTCAAGCTGAAATGCATAAAGTTCTCAAACATTTTCAGATACACCACCGTAATCGGATGGTTTATTTGCCATACAATAGTGCCAGCCACAAGCTTGCAGTGCCTCTCACCAATGCTTTATGTACCCCACCAGGGGCAACTGAACACTGAACCACTGCCTATACCCCACTCATTCTCAGCCACCATTTGGAAAGTCAAACCATGCAACTATTGTCCTCCTACCAAAATATAATAAACTGGGGCTTTACTCATCTCTGTGTCACTGGATCTGCAAATCCCATCCTTTATTTTGCAGCATTGAAATCCCGGTCTGGAGCAGAGCTTATTTGCAAAAAATAAAAAATAATAAAATTAATTTTTTAAGGAACAAAAAGTAGTTTTTACCTTCAAATGACATCTTCACAATCAATGTGATGCTCCACCAACCTGTAATAAGTTGACAAAAGCCTCTGCAGGATTAGCGACATGCTCTATGATAGACCATAGGTACAACCATACAATTAATTTGTACCTCTGCATTTAACCCATCCATACACGCATACACACACAAGTGATTAGGAGCAGTGAAAACAAACAGCACATCCAGAGCAGTGGGCAGCCATCGTCAGTGCCTGGGGAGTGTTTGGGTGTTAGGTGCCTTGCTCAAGCGCACTTCAGCCATGGATGTCCCGCCAGTCCCGGGGATCAAACCAGCAAACTTCCGGTCCCCTAACCATTACGCCACTGCTGCCCCTAAAATACACTTTGTAATTTTGGAGGAGGGTAGGATAACAACACCCCCTCACTCCCTTGATTTTAGGACACTCTGTAACTGTAGGAGGAAAAACATCAAACCGTCTGTAATGTTCCTTTAATGGTGTGAAGACTGTAAGACTAGACTGCAGCATTGAAATCACAATGTACTGCCAGAGAACATATTTGAAAGCAAGATTAATGCACATTCTGACATTCAGAAATATAAAGTTCTTAAATCTATCATTTTGTTTCTACCAACAGCCAATGCAGTGAGCTAGCTGAGCTATTATTTCTCACCGTCACCACAGCACAAACCTGCTGCATGTTAATAATGGCATATTTCAGACACAATATGACAGGAGGCTACAGGCCTTTAGTTTGCTAGTTACTTTAGGAAGCAAAGGAGCGGTCAAAGTTTGCTGTTGACACCACACTGTTTTATATGTCTCTCAGTTTCAGGGCACTCCAAATAAAGAAACTAAGTGTGCTTTTCCGATATAATTAGAGTGTAGTGAACACGCGCACTGCTCAGACACCCCTGGTGTGAAATGTAGATGATGAGAATTAGGAGGAAAGCGTGTGAGCAGCAGTGCAGTCTAAACTGCTGCCGCCTGCCTTCCAATGGAAACACTCCTATGGGAACAAGGATCTCTTGGCGACTGTCCAATCAGAGCACGGGTAGTATGAATTTCCAGCCAATCCAAGCGAAAGGGGTGGGATTTTGTGAGCCCGGGACTGTGTGTGGGGCAGGAGGACAGCTGTGTGTTGGAGTAAAATCAGGACCTGTTTTTACTGAAGGTAAAAACGTGTGAGACACTGTTTATACTCTCTCTCTCTCTCTCTCTCTGAAACAGGGACAGACAGGTTTTCTCTCTGAAAGGAAGGTGGAGAATGGAGGAAATGTGGGAGCTGTGTCCACACTGAGCTCAGGAGGCTAGTGTTAGCTCTTAGCTGTGACTCTGGGAGATGATAATGTTTAGAGCTGGGTGGAGAATGGTGAACTACTCTGAACTACACTGTTTATACTCTCTCTCTCTCTCTCTCTGAAACAGGGACAGACAGGTTCTCTCTCTGAAAGGAAGGTGGAGAATGGAGGAAATGTGGGAGCTGTGTCCACACTGAGCTCAGGAGGCTAGTGTTAGCTCTTAGCTGTGACTCTGGGAGATGGTAATGTTCAGAGTTAAGTGGAGAACTCTTGTTTGTTCAGTTACAGGTTTGAAATAAACCCTCTGATGGAGGAGTAGGTTGCTGAGTGCTTTTATAAAAACCTCTTGCTTTAGTTACATTTTAGTTTATTAGTGAGGATCTATAAACAACATATACAATAAGTTGGAATGCTGTGCAAACAATTATACCCTATTTCTATATGAAAATACTTGAAAGTATATATATATATATATATATATATATATATATATATATATATATATATATATAAAATATTCAAACTGATAAAGTTTTTTTTTATAAATAACAAACTATTGCCTATTTTTAATTCGATACCAGCTTTTTAATTATTATTTTTTTTAAACAACACTGTAAACATTTGGGAACTGAGGAGACCCGTCGCTGTAGTTCTGAAAGTGAACTGTTTCCTGATTCTTGCTTGTCACGGGATTTCAGCTGCTCTACAGCTTGGGGCTCCGTTGCAGAGTTTGTGTTTCATAAAGCCCCACATGTTTTCAATGGGGGGACAGGTCTGGACGAGTTTAGATCCCAAACTCTTTTACTAAGCCGCGCTGTTGTAATTTGTGCAGAACATGGACTGGCCTCGTCTCACTGAAATAAACAAGGTTATCCCTAAAAAATATGTTGTCTGGATGGCAGTGTGTCACTCCAAATCCTGTATATGTCATTCAGCATTAACGGTGCCTTCACAGATGTGACAATCCCCCACACCCTGTTCAATAATGTCCCCCCCCCACACCATCACAGACACTGGCTGTTAAACCGTGTCTTATCACATGCACATGTTCCTCTCCTCTTAAGTGAAGGACGCAGCATAGATGTTTTCCAAAAAGAATTTCAGATTGTGATTTTTCAGACACAGGACACTTTTTCCCCTCAGTCCGACATGAACAAGCTCGGGCCCAGAGAACGTGCAGGTGTTTCTGGGTCCTGTTTCTATCTGGTTTCTTCTCTGTGTGGGTTTTAATTGTTGTTTGTGGATGTGGTGATGAATTGTGTTCACAGACAGTGGTTTTGTAAATGTTTCTGACCCATGCAGTGACCTCCACTACAGAAAACTGTCTGTGTTTTTATTCAGTGCTGTCTGAGGGCTAGAAGACCACAGCCAGATAATGCTGCTTTTGGGCCTTACCTCATTCATATAGAGATTTCTCTGGCTTTTCTGAAACTTTTAATAATATTATTTGCTGTTGATGATGAATCCACTTCTTCCACTGGCAATCCCTTCCTTCTTTACTTCTAAAAGATTCGGCCCCTCTGGGATGATTTTCTTTGTTCCCAATCCCCCGGCCAAGCTAATCCTTTGCTCCATGTGCTGTAAACATGCTTGTTCTCCTCCTAGAGTTCTGCTGCACTCCTGTCTGGTGTGAGATTTTGGATTAAAGACAAAAACACCTCCTTCTAATGACATGTCTTGAAGGTAGGAGTAACTTTTTTTTCCAATTATAGGTAAAAAAGATGATTATTTTTTCTTGAAATTATGTTCATTTACTTTGAACATAGCAAACATTTAATACATACGTTACCTCCGCCTGGTAGAACAAAGAGCGAACAATATTAATATTTTTCTGTAACACATGCCGCATCCATGTAATGAAATACAATCTCACCAGCTTCAGACTCACTGGAATGTTATAGCAGTTTTGCTTTTATTCTTTTCCAGAAAAGAGTAACTTCTCTTTGCAAGTCTCCTGCTCCTCGTGTCCAAAATGCTTCTCCTACTCTTCAACAAATGCATCACGTAACATTTTCAAAAGGAAAATATCACAATGTTGAAATCGATCTCCAATAGCTCCAGTTTTCTGGACAGTTCCTCAGCTACATTCCACACTAAAGCATCTGGCAGAAGATCACGAAAATGTACCATCAAAATTAATACATATGAGTGTTCGGAGTGTCAGAAGAATTTTGGGAGCGAGCGTGATCTTCAACAACACCAGCGCATTCACACAGGAGAGAAACCATATTCCTGTTCAGACTGTGGGAAAAGTTTTACTCAACTAGGTACTCTTCACAGACACCATCTCATTCACACAGGAGAGAAACCATATGAGTGTCCAGAGTGTGGACAGAGGTTCAGTAGACAGAATCAAGTCAAAGTCCACCAGCGCATTCACACAGGAGAGAAACCATATCACTGCACAGAGTGTGGACAAAGTTTTACTAATAAGACTTCTCTTCAAAAACACCAGCACGTTCACACTGGAAAGAAGCGATTTGAGTGTTCAGAGTGTGGGAAGGGCTTTAACGAAAAGCGTTCTCTCCAGTGTCACCAGTACCTTCACACGGATGCAAAACCACACTGCTGTTCAGAATGTGGGATGGGTTTTACAAGATTGATCAATCTCCAATATCACCAGCGCATTCACACAGGAGAGAAACCGTATTCCTGCTCAGAGTGTGGGAAGAGTTTTACACATCAGTCTTCTTTACAGATACACCAGCGCATTCACACAGGAGAGAAACGGTATCAGTGCTCCGAGTGTGATATGAGCTTTACTCATCAGAATTCTCTCACTGTACACCAACATGTTCATTCAGGAAAGAAACCCTATCAGTGCTCAGAGTGTGGCACTACTTTTACTCAACGGGGTCATCTCCAAGCACACAAGCGCATTCACACAGGAGAGAGGTCGTATTACTGTTCAGAGTGTGGGAAGAGTTTTATGACACACAGTGGTCTCAAAAAGCACCAGCGCATTCACACAGGAGAGAAACCCTTTCACTGCTCAGAGTGTGGGAAGAGTTTTAATAATCAGACTTCTCTGAAAGCACACCAACAAACTCACATAGGAGACAAACCGTATTCCTGTTCCGAGTGTGGGATGAAGTTTAGGAGTCAGCGAAATCTCGGACGTCACCAGCGTGTTCACACAGGAGAGAAACCATATTCCTGCGCAGAGTGTGGGAAGAGTTTTGCTCAGCAGAGCTCTCTGAGACAGCATCAGCGCATTCACACAGGAGAAAAGCCATACAAGTGCTCAGAGTGTGAGAAAAGGTTTAGTCAAAAGCTTCATCTTCAAGTACACCAGCGTCTCCACACAGGAGAGAAACCGTATTCCTGTGCAGAGTGTGGGAAGAGTTTTACTCATCAGTCTTCGTTACAGATACACCAGCGCACTCACACCGGAGAGAAACCATATTCCTGCCCAGAGTGTGGACGGAGTTTTATTTGCGGGAGTACTCTCAGAAAACATCAGTGCATTCACCAAGAATAGAAGCAATAAGGTTGGATTATTCTAATTTTGAAAGGAAGAGGCATATATTTTGAGTGTTTTTTTTTCATTCATTCATCCATTCATTTATTTTTTTTGTGTTCTCTGTGCCCCATTGTGATCTGTGTCACAATAAGTCTAGATTCTACCTAAAATATTTGGCCTCAAGGCAGGAACAAACACTGGATAGGGTATTTGCACTCCACACCTGTGGAATATCTTTGACACATTTTAGGTCAACCTACAAATGTGGATTTTGGATTGTGGGAGAAACTGTCCAGACCCAGGACCTTTAGGCCTTACAGCCATGTTACAGCAAAACTATGCCCACTGAAAGAAAAGTTATATTGCAGCAGAGCACAGTACCACCTCAATACAGTTACAGTATTGGGAGACTTCAGTGCTGGATATGTCTTACTGTACTTAACATGCATAACAACCATGGTTGTTCTTTGGAATCTTCCCCAAGCAGATGAACCTCATGATGATGGATGAATCTTAAAAGTTATAAACTGGCTTTAGACAAATCATGAGAGGCATGCCTTCAAATGATGAAAAGAATTGGCTGTTGTCACCAAATCTTCATCAGAATTATTTTGAAATCCTCACTCTCCCCATGAGTTTTACTCTTTGGCTGTGAGTGGAGAGTGTAATTATAAATATATAAAAAAGTATGAATTTGCCTGAACAACTCACTACAGCATATCTCTGTTGAATTGCTATTTCAGGCCTTGTCTGTATTTTCTGAATTCTTGGTTAGAACTTTAGATTACCTGGGATGTCATATTTTGGGAAATCATCAAACACCTCTCATTTTTCTGTTTTGTATGAATATTTCTTGTGTGTTAATTCTGAAATGGTGGGTAGAGTGTTAGGCCTTTTTGAATACATCCTAAATTAATTAAATTCTTGGCTCTTGTGCAAGGGATTGGGTGTTTCTGTACATTACATTGATTTGGCTTTTTATAATTGACGCAAGACATAATATAGAGAGAGGTCCTTTGTTTTAAACTTAATTTCTCAGCTCTGATGTACACTTTACTCCTTTAGGACTTGCATATAACCCAGAACTGTTTTGTACATTACCCTGAAGAGCTGTATATGTGAGCAAAAATATCCAAACCATTTGTAACAGACTTGTAACATAGACTTTATCTTGTCAGCCCCCTGTAAGCAGTCTTGGTAATATCAGTAAATTTTCCTGTAATGAGAACATTTCTCTACATATATTGAAGGGTAAACCCCTGAAAACTGTGCAGTTCAATCTCCAGCTGTTTTCCAATTATGTAAATCCTTATAGTGACAGAGTCAGAATTTTTGTGTAAAAAGGGACAAAACTGCAAGAAGCAGAGATAATGGACAGCCGTCAGAATTGTGAACAGCACCAAGTTGTGGTTACCAATGATTTAACAGGAATATCCCCCAAATTTTAGATCACAGTCCATCGCCAGTAAATTGAAATCTGCATTATTCCAACAATACTGCAAGAGAGTACTTCATGGCAATTTCATTAATGCAGCCGTCTTGTGAATTTGGAGAAATTTCCACCTTACATTATCCAAAAGAGCAAAAACAAGTCAGAAATAGAACAACATCCTCGTCTCAGTTGGAGATTTTTATCATTTGGAGTCTCTCCATTGTCTAAAAACCTCCAGATGGCATTTCTCTGCCGTGAGCAGAGAGACAGAGAGAAAGCCTAGCATAGACCCAGACACTTTGTTTTTTTTACCAATTTACAGACCCTGGGGCTTCACACACACATTAGCACGGTTTCGAGCGCAAACCGACTGCAGAGCAGCACATGGAGAGGAAACATCCTTAGAAACATATAAAAAGTATTATTTTGAATAATATCAACATAATATCACATTTAAGCGCTCTCTGGAATAACTTTATTTCCATATAATTTACATGAAACATGCCCTAATTTTACAGATATTTTAGCAGTGTTCTGATGAATAGATGGAGGTCAGAGGCTCCTGAGGCAATAGCTATGCACTGCTCCTCCTACTGACCAAAATATATAGAATTAAACTGCAGGCAAGTGAAGATTTTGGGTGGTGTCAGTCATAAATTTTGCAAGTTTATATCATTGCACAAGTAAAAAAATAACCACCCACTGTGGAGCGCTGTGTGTACAGATTATTAAGGTTATTGTCTGCTTTTGAGAGGTAGCTAAACCCTCAGAAAGACTCAAAGCCAAGAATTATTACTCAGAAAGAAAAAAATGAGAACATACCCCATTGGGAGATGAAAATAACAGAGTGGTACGATCAAAAAAAAAAAAGTCCTTCAGGACAAGAGGAAAAAGCCATGACAGGAACCAAGAATCTAAATGAATCTAAGTTTCTCTCAAAGGAAGAAAAAATGAAACCAATTAAGACTCAAATGAAGTACTTCTTTACAACATAAGGAAGAAAGACTGATAGCAAATTTCTACAAACAAGGAACCGGAGGAGTTCCAGTTAATAAACAATATTTGGATCTATTCGGCGTGTTTCCACCGACATAAACTAGTTTGCGAACCAGAAAATTTTATTCCCATCTGGAACCAAAGAAGAGTTGGTTTTTCAGCGCGAAACCTGACGTGGTCTGTGTGGAGGGTCAGTAACGCAAGAAAGAGCTCAGTGCCTCACACAGTATTGTCCCCAAGTGAACCTGGACGGGGTCAGTTACAACCCCGTGCACATTGGTCAAAGCCACGGCTCTGCATTGGTTACGTTTCTCCGCTGTTCACAAGCTCAGCAGGATGCCTGTCAACTCAGCTACATTTACACAGTGTTATATCTCACTCTGATCTGACTCCACGGTAAACACAGAATAAACAATGACCCTGTCATGACTGACAGTTTATCTGTGGCTCTGGAGCTGTATACAGCCACAGCCCCCTGCTGGTGATGTATCCTCAGTTCCCCTCTAAACTTGTAGAAACCCAGGCCGCTTCACTGGAAAATAAATTAGGTTCCTGAATCAGAAACAGGACCAGTTCAAGAAACAGAGTTCTTTTGGTGGAAAAGCACTAAGGGAAGGATCAAGACTGCAGAAAAATTCATTAACTCCATAAAACATACACCATAACAAAAATTGAGGGGGGGATTCATTTATTAATATTTTTTTAATCAAATATGAACAGTTATTTCCAGATTCAGATTTCATGACAGAGATTGTCTGATGGAGTGGTGTTATCTGAAAAGTGTATTTCAGTGATATCAGTCCAATATATATTAGGTCGATATGGAAGGTTCTTAATATTCTCAATGAAGATATGAACAGTCTCTCTGTTAATACCATTACTTAATCTTTCATTTAAAACTTCAGTGTATCTGTTTTCTAAATTTGAATTCCACCACTTTAGAAATTCAGACTTAAATGTGTCAGAGATGTATTTACAGACACTTTGATCAAATTCTTCACTAATTAAGGCTCTCAAGGACGCCTCAATTTCTTCTGATGTTATTATTCCAATCTTTTTATGGTCTTCAAAAGTATGTGGTGACTCAGGAAATTTGGGATTAAATTTGAGTATTGTGTTTATTACTGATTTCCAATTGTCTTTGGAAATTTTTTTTTTAACTGAATTAATTATTTCATTTTTCTTAAAACTATTGGACGTTTTCATGATGAACTCAGACTGAAGGTCAGTTTCTCTGATGATTCTGTTCCTGGCTAATTCCATGTGTTGGTCATAATTTAGGGGCAAGAGTTTAGGGCAGCACTTAAAATCTTGTAGATTGTTTGTAGTAACATCTAAATTATGTTTATTATCTGGAGTAATGGCCCATAATGAAGGATATGTTTTAAATATGCATGTTGTTTTCTTGTGGTCCTCGATTTTGAAGTTCATAGGTGGTTCTTTGTTATAATCACTGTTTTTGTAGGAATAAGGAGGTAAACACTTACTGATGGATCCTGAGGCTCCATAATACTTTGAGAATATGATGTTAGTTTTTATCCCATAATCACTGCCCAACATACATGATAAACCTGTTATGTTCATCATGCAGGGGTGAGAATTTTTTCTGGCCAAACAGGGACTGTTAACGCTGTAGATCCACAGTTCAGTGTAATAAGTGATGTAGTTGTTTTGAATTAGTTTTTCTATTTCTGTAATAATCAAATCCTCACTGTGAATTTTACCTCCATCTTCTGGAAAATATGGACCAAATGGTTCTGTAAAGTTACCATCTTTTTTTCTAAAGTAGTAAAATGCAAACTGATTTTTCAGTTTAACGATAAGTCCTTTAGACTTTGTTGAATATATTTTCCGATATTGCATGAAAAAGATATCTCTGATACCTGTGCTGAAATTAGATTCTGTTTGCACCACAAAATTACAATTAGAGTAAAACCGATTCATTACATGTAGAATATAAAGAATTAACTGTTTCCGGTTAGATAGATCAGGGTATATTATATCAGAATTCCAGTATTTAATCAAATCTGGTCCATTCCAGTCTTCAAGAGGCACTTTCAAATGTCCCCGCACTTCAATCCTGTAAGACAAATGTAAGGAGCACAGTGAAACCTTTTAGCATAAAGTAATATAAGAGATAGAAATGAAGTTTAATCTGTTACTACACAAACCTGCTGGCCCCTGTCGTCTTTTATCTGTTTTTAATAATAAAATCAAACACCGTTGACTGAAATTACAGTGAAACTACACAGTGACATGCACACTGTTCTTTCATCTTATTCCTCAAAGACTGCATCTTACAGCAGGTTTATTACATCAGGTCATTTAAGACAGTAATATCGGTAGTTGGTGTAGTGAGTGATATTCCAGTGAAAAATAAATATTATTAAATAAATTATTTTTAAAACCAAGCTTTTTCTCTTGGATCTGTGTTATAAATGCCATTTCTCTGTGATGATTTGAATAGTCAGCCTGTGCATTAAGAGTGCAGTATTAAATAGGAAAAAACAGCATTGCCTAATGAAACCAAGTAATTGAGAATATAAATAAATTATAATTTAATCTCTTTGGGGTTCATATATGTCTGCTCAGTGCCATACCCGCCCTTGACCCCAAAGCACATCACTGTCATAGACCTGTGAGAATTGATGACTGGGTTCAATTCTATGCTCAGGTAAAACAAAATATATAAGGACTGATGATGTTTGTGTGAGTTGGTGTGATATTCTGTAACTCACATTGCAGCTGATCATATAACAATAGAACAGGTCAGAGACAACTGAGTGTTTTATGCTATTGTCATAGATTTTATGCCTTATTATTTACTAACAATTATCAAACCTCACCATTCATTTATGGTTAAATGCAACTTCTCACAATGAAAACAATATTTCTACACACTTACTACTGTTCTGTAAAGTGCTACTCATTATTTAATTTTGTTACTCACTTTATCTCATCCACAGTAGCTGGATGGTGATTGTTGGGTTCACTGAAGCCCACAGTAGCTGGATGGTCATTGGTGGTTAGACTGAAGCTCACAGTAGCTGGATGGTCATTTTTGGTCAGACTGAAGCCCACAGTAGCTGAATGGTCATTGGTGGTTTGACTGAAGCCCACAGTAGCTGGATGGTGATTGGCTGTAGATTCCAAACTGTTTCGACCTTCTGCTTCATCATCATCACCATACTCATTCTCGCTCTGTAAACGTTTTTTCCTGAAGATCACAAAAACATCACTCAAACACACGTGTACACCATGAGTTGTACACATTAGGAGGTCCTCACTGTGACCTGCACATCATGGAACTACAGGTCTTTATTGTAACCTTTACGTACCATGAACAGAATTTAAACGGACACTAATAAACACTGATGTTTATTTTTTATTTCTCTATTTCTAGGTGTAATAATGTACTCCTGGATCAGTCCAAAGGTAGGCTATAAAGGCTGACCTATATGTGTTGAGTAGTATATCTTTTTGGAATAGCTGTAAAAGCAGTTTTAAGTCACTCTGCGCCATCCAAGGGCCGTAGTTTGTGTAGTTTTTAGTTTTCCATTAGTTGGCCATGTTTTATGTACTTCTACTGTTCAGAGGTAGGGGTCAGTATTATTCTGTCTATTTTCAGTTCTCCAGATTTGCATGGCTAAAAAAGAAGGGTTATCTAATTAATCCCCATTGGAGAAATATATTACCTGAATTTAAACCCCATGTGGTAATGAATACAGACACATTAGTGAGCATTTTTTAAGCCACACCCACATAACCAGAGCAATGGAATGCAAGCCATAGGGCCTGGGAGCAGTTTGGGGTTAAGTGCTTTGCTCAAGGGAACTTAAACTGTAGAGGAAATTTGCCTTTTGAAATGTAATTGAAACCCGTAACATGTGAGAAAATATTAAATATTCCTGATGAATTTACCTCCGACGATGCTCACTGGGAGAGGGACTGCGCTTCATCGAAGCCTGGGACAGAAAGAGATAAACAATATCTTTAGAATAAAGTTTGGTTCTCTTAAAACTACAGTCTTGAGAAATACAGATCACAGCAATGACACTGATTACATGTCACTGCTTTCACATTATTTTAGGAATATTAACATAGGTTAACATGGTCTTCCCTTTTTAACTAATCTGGAATCAGCAGTTACTCTTAACAAAGTATTTAAATTTATTTATGAAGGGACCATGGGAAAAGTTCCAAAAAAGACAAAAATCTTGATCCCAGTTCATATCAGTGAAAACAAACAGGAATGCGGGCTCCTCATCCAAAGTTTAAAATGTAAGAGCACAGACTAATAAACTATTCCTAAAAAAAACAGGAGCTGATCTGATTCTGTCTGAACAGACTATTGGAACCCAAATTGTATGCCCAAATTTTTACAGACTAATTATTTTAGTGTGAGTTCGGGATTATTCTTATTTTTTTTTTTTACCACTTCTCGAAAATGTTTGTAGATTTTACTTATTTATCAGATTTAAAAAACATAAAAAGAAAGGGTTGGAAGGTGAGAAATGAAAGGAGACAAAGGGTGTGGTACCTGAATGATGAAATATAATTTTTACAGTGTTTCAGTTCTATATTGTAATCACACAGTTTTAAAGTACAAACTCCAATGTAATGGTCATAATTTCTCAAGTTCTTACCATAACAGAAAGACCCCAGATTTAACCCAGAAATCAAATGTAAATTTCTCCAACTTCATTGACCTTTTTGTTAAAGTGGACATATTCTTCCTCTTCTCCACAAAGTGATTCTTATTCTGAGTCAAATATATGCACCATTTAACAAAAACGTTTTTTCATTTTCATCATTTGAACAGAACACCTGTTCATTACATTGTGTATAATTTCATAATAATAATAAATTAAAATAACTTACCTTCACATTGTGCTTTGAAGTTTCCATTTCAGCGATGTCCATAGGAGTAGCCCTCCCAGGGATGGCGGGCTGGGACGAGGGGCTGCAAACAACACTGACAGGTGATCCAACAGGAGAGCAGGTTTATATGGTCGGCTATGTAGCTGTTCTTTTTGTCAGTCTCAGGTCTGTCAGTAATTCTCTGTGCCCCAAGTCCCAGCCTGCCTGTGTTAACCCTTTATAATCTGAGTAGTGCAGGTATGTCACTGAGTTCAGTTTTACAGTCAGAGTTGCAGTATCTGAAGAGAGAACGGCGGTGGAAGAGCATTTTATGGCCTGCATGTGACGTCAGCGCACTGAGGTAAGGAGAAACAAAAGAGTTTCTATTTTGAAGAAATAGAAACTTACTGAGTTTTTTTTTTTAAATGTTCATTTCCTGAACGGAAATAACAATACAGGATGTTCATGTGTTTTTTTTTTATTAAGTTAATTTCTGCAACATAGAGAATTAAATAACTACATTAATCTTAAGAGAATGTATAAATCCTTATCTGAGTTTATTCAGGTTGGAGTTCACCTCAGTTCAAACACACCTCCAGCTCTTCTGGTTGTGCCATGTAAACCTTTAAACCTGGAGCTATGATGAGTGAAACTCCAGAGAAAGAATAATGTAGCGGTTTTGTTTTCAAAGAAACAAGCTGTAACAAAGTGATTATACTTTAATTTCTCATCAGCAGCCACACCCACCTCAAACCCAGGAGTAATAGATAGATAAGGGAGAGAAATGAAAATAGGAAACACAAGAGTTGTGGTTAAGGATATATTTGAATGATGAAACACAGACCATCTCCTTTTATCCTGACTGACTGTGGTGTCTTGGTTCACAGTGTGTGGGTTGGTGGGCTCCAGATCCACACACTAATGTGAACATCAAACAAGTATTTTCTTACATACTACAACCCTTTAAAATGACTCAGAAGCAAGGGCTGACTAGGCTTTTGGAAAAGTGAGGGATTTGGGGGACAAGTGTACACCTATAATATAGTTTTCAGCAAGTAGATATTTACAAAGGAAGCACACATTTATTTTACAAATTTTCACATTATATTTAAGTGCAGCCTTGATTTTACAGCTCTCAAATTTAAGGGTGGTTTGAGAGACTGCATAGAGCCGAAGGTGAGTTATTCATGCTGAAAGATGAGCCTCTCTCTTATTCTCTCGAATGTTGTGCAGGCCTGTCCACCCCACCTATCAGAAAAGCTCTTACTTTTCATGTCATTTGTTCTCTTCTCCTCTTTTATACTGTGCTAACACTGTGTCTCAAAGGTGACATTTAGGATTGTAATAAAAGTTCTGAGATTGTTTCCTCCCTATTTGCAACAGTCGTTTTTTTTCTCCTCAAACACACCGTTCCACCTAAAGTCAAATGCTTTATAGCACATTTAACCAACATTAGCTGGGCCTGCAGTCCCGAAAAAGATTAAAAATCACTGCCTTCTTAATCGCTGACTGAACCAGACCTGGATTCACTCTTAAATGTTTGGTCCTCCTTGGGTGGAGAAAGCAGAGGAAACGATCATTGATGAAATCCACCTTCTGGGTGCTCTGTAATCTGCTGCTCTTCCTCTAGGATGAGTCTAGGATGTTTAAGAGCATTTACAGAGTGACTTTTTACACTGAATTTTACAGGCTGAATGACTTTTTACACTGAATATTACAGGCTGAAACACTAAAGTGAAATTTTTTTAAACAATGTTTTGGGGTTGAATTTGGGTCTAATTTGTAATTACATTTTTTCCACAGTGATGACATTTGTTGTGAAAGTAGAGTATGCATTCAGGCAAAATCTGCTTTGTTTAGCTGTTCTCAAGGCCTTTTTTTCACCTTCAGGATGTCATCTAGACCCTAATAGACATCTAACCCTGCACTCTGGAATATTGGGGCTCTATACACAATACACAATGCTGATTCCACCTAAAGGTACTGAATATGTATCGTTGAGATAGCCACCATAATGACAGCAAATGTACCACCACCATATTTGTGGGTTGGGCTGTGTCACATTTTCAACAACAATCCCAATAAAATTAAATGCATACTGCAGGACACCAATGCTCTGTGAATATCTTACATTTTAATTGACATTAAAAACAAATCAGCAGAGAAATATTTATCATAAGGTACATTACATGATTCATTACATTACAGTGTGGTTCAGAAACAGAGAGAGAGGTGTATTAACAAGAACACTAGTAAGACATTATTTGGTTGACACTATTGGGTATTCTATATTATTGGATGAAGTTGTTTTTATATACTATGAAAAGTGGCTGGCTGTGTGTATGTGTTGTGTGTGTGTGTGAGTGCATGTGCTGTCCATTCATCTACCAGGACTAAAGTCTTTACCAGTGTTAAGATGTAAGTTCAGATGGATTTTGAATATGGAGACCGTTGGAATCCTATGTCCTGGGTGATCACCAACAACCATCAGGTCTTTACACTGACACCCCCTGAACTTCTCTAGCTCCCGTTTGTACAGCTTGTGTGCAAGATCACTGCTCAAAATGTTCTGGAGGCAGTGCAGCCTTTGAGGCAGAAGAAAATGTAAGATGAATATGATTGGTTAGCACACACTGGGTGGAGATTTTCAAGTATTGCGCTATAAATAAGTAAACCTCCACCTAGACCTGAACTGCTCTGACAGTTATGGGCAGTTATTATTTTTATTATTGTTCGCCATCAATGCATTTGCTTCGGCTCACATTTTGTTCTGTGCCACCTAGTTAAAAACAGTTACAATCCAGGCAGAGCCTGGTAATCTCACTCTGGAAGTAGATCTTAATGTCAGTGTGACATCTAAATCCAATTTTAAGAAGCCCATTGGTTATAAACATATTCCACCCTATTACACATTCTAACACAAACTACATACAGCATTAAAACAAACAACGTGTGCCAAATCTTGAGCGCTAAGGACTACTCTGTGGTCTGTTTCTGCTGCCATTTTGTCTGTGCCCCTTTCAGTAGCCATTAAAGTGTAATTATGTGAGATAGCCATCTATGTTGTAAGATATTTTATATGTTGTTTTTTCAGAATTTGTTAGACTACAGTGTCTGTGAGGTGAAAACATAACCTTTTTGAATATAATCTTTTACATGGCATGTTATTGATTAAAAACAACATTAGTAGCATCAAACAGACTTATTTTTCTTGATATTCTGAGTTCTGGGATCCATTACTGATAAAACTTTGACAGTACCAGCAGGCTGTTTTTTGTTCAGGGCCAATATCCCAAATAATAAAAGTGAATTAGTTCACTGGATATTCACTCAGCTGCTCTTAATAGTAACAATTATTACTGTTATTATTATAAGAATATTTTTAAAATAATGTTAAATATATACATGTTTATTTAGAATACACACAATGAAAACTTATTGAAGCATTAATTTTATATCTGGTGATCTAATAGAATATTTGATGTGAAAGACCAGAAGTAAATTAATAATAATTCTCATAGTAATATTAGTAATAAAAAGATTTTTATTTATACACTGGCATCCTGCTGGTCTTGGCCTGCAGTGTGGTGGGTGGTGTGAAGACATAATTTGTTCCAGGGTACTGTGGTTCTCTGCATCAGACAGGGCCAGAAAACCAGGTCCATGTGCATTCTGAATACTCTGCTGAGCATCAGCAAATTACTCATGGATCTGGTGGACAGTAAACTATGTTGTCTCACAGAGTCTGACTGAGCTGTCCTTATAATAAAATCTAAACCCAGCGTAGAGGGGCTCAGTGAATGTGGAGGTGAGTGTGTGTAAGTGTGTGAGTGTGTGTGTGTGAGGTGAGATGGTGTAGAAGGACAGAGTGCCAGACCCCCAGTCCAGATACACTCCGACTCTGTTAGAGGGAGAGCGGGGAGCAGGTATGTTCGTAGTTTTACCATTGTGTTTGAGACAGTAACCAATATCAGAGCAGAACAGACTCCAGGAAAGTTTATTGGATCCAAACCCACACTCATCACTGCCTGCTTTCCTCCCGATTCCTCCGTATGACACTGCTATATAAGCCCACCTCCTCCACTCCGCCTCCCAGTAACAGCGTCCTGTTAAAGTCTGCACACTCAGAACCTGACGACACTGATCAAATCTCTCAAGACAATCTGGATACGGCTGAGTGTCCTCCACACGCTTCACCTTCCTGTTTCTGTCAGACAAAGAGAGATGAGGGTGGGCTGTGTTTGGATCCAGAGTGAGATCACAGTACCCTGTAACACACACACACAGATACAAACCACAAATGCATGTGTTACATGTGTAACAATAGCACATTTTCTATAGCAACATTTTATTATTGACTCTGCGTGTATCTTCACTTTATTTTTAAAATCTTTGAATGCTATCTAATTTTTATTGTTATGAACATGTTTTACTTGATCTCTCTTCATTCATTCATTCATTATCTGTAACCGCTTATCCAATTCAGGACCGCGACCCCTGATCTATCTTTTACACTCTTATTTCTCACATTTTTCATATATATATATATATATATATATATATATATATATATATATATATATATATATATTTATATATACGCAGCAGGGGCCTGGAGGTTGTGGGTTCGTTTCCCACTCCGGGTGACTGTCTGTGAGGAGTTGATGTGTTCTCCTCGTGTCCGCGTGGGTTTCCTCTGGGTGCTCCGGTTTCCTCCCACAGTCCAAAAACACACGTTGGTAGGTGTATTGGCGACTCAAAAGTGTCCGTAGGTGTGAGTGAATGTGAGTGTGTGTCTGTGTTGCCCTGTGAAGGACTGGCGCCCCCTCCAGGGTGTATTCCCGCCTTGCGCCCAATGATTCCAGGTAGGCTCTGGACCCACCGCGACCCTGAATTGGATAAGCGGTTACAGATAATGAATGGATGAATGAATATATATATACACAAAATAGTTGTACCATATATGACTAAGGGACAATTAAACATTGATTAGGATTTCATATACACACTAATACAGTAACTAATTCACTTAAGTTCACAGTTAATTACTTTAGAATTAAGGTTTGTTATTAACTTTCTGAATAATAATTAATACATCATGCTTATAAACTGAGTATTCAATTCGATTTAATGTGAAGTGTTACAGAAGTTCGTCATCAATTTAAACATTGACCTTTACTCATTTAGAGGTTCTGTTTAGTTGTAAGAAGATTTAGTGTTCATGCATCCTTTACAAACATGTTTCTCTGAATAAATATTCACTACCAATTCTTAAGGAGAATCAGCCACTTAACATTTGGTGTGTGTTTGTGTGTTTCTTACATTTCTTTGGTCCAAGTTGAAGCCTGACTTTTCCTCCATGCTCAGTCCTGAAAAGAATTATATTATATTACTTTACCAAACTGTAAATTTATTCAGGGTTAGTTATGTATCAATTTGAGTAATTTATGGTAGATTATCCAGAGTAGAGTTGATCCTCATATGTATGTATGTGTGTGTGTGTGTGTGTGTGATTTTCTATAGATTCTCTAGAGCACAATGTGGTTCCTGCAGTAAACCAAAGAGCAGTGTGTGTGTGTGTGTGTGTGTATGTGCATGTACATGGGTGTTTGTGTGTAAAACTGACTGTACTGAACTGTACAGTCTGTACTGTACAACTGTACTGAACTGCAAAATACATTTTGAACCCTTCAGTAAACCAGAGAGCAAAATGTGTGTGTGTCTGTGTTTGTGTGTGTAATTCACTATAGTTTCTCCAGTACACAGTGTGAATCCTGCAGTACACCAGAGAGCTGTGTGTGTGTGTGTGTGTGAGAGAGAGAGAGAGAGAGACTCACTGTAGTTTCTCCAGTGCACAGTGTGGAGCCTGCAGTAGATCAGAGAGCAGCTTCACTCCGGACTCTCCTGGGTGATTGTAGCTCAGATCCAGGTCTTTCAGGTGAGAGGGGTTTGATTTCAGAGCTGAAGCCAGAGAAGAACAGCCTTTCTCTGTCATCATACACCCAGACAGTCTGCAGATGGTAGAGAACAAAATAATCTGAAACCTTTTGCATAAATCTCTCTCTCTTTGTCAAACAAACACACACTATATTTTTCACAATTGTACTTAAAGAACAGAAATGTAATGCCTTTAATTTTCTATTTCTACAGCAAGACATGTAATGTTATGTTTAAACTGTATAACGACTGTCTTGTTCAATTTTATTACAAAATATTCAGATGAGACAGACATATACCCAATGTTTTTGTTTTAAGGAGAAACTGAGCAAATATATAACTGTATGTTGTCTCATTAAATAATAGGGTTGCCTCAATGTGTCTTAAAATATTGCTTTAATAAAAATAAGTAAAAATTTATAACACCAATTGCATCACCTACTGCATTCATTCATTCATTATCTGTAACCGCTTATCCAGTTCAGGGTCACAGTGGGTCCAGAGCCTACCTGGAATTCACCTGCTGCACCTTCATAGGAATCTCGGCATATTCAAGCACATCAATAAATATCTAGTTTATAGAAGGCTTTACCTGAGAGTCTCCAGTTTACAGACTGAACTCTTCATTCCAGCAGAGAGTAGCTCCACTCCTGGATCCTGCAGGTCATTGTTACTGAGGTCCAGCTCTTTCAGGGAGGAGTTTGCTGATTGCAGAACTGAGCTCAGTGTTTCACAAGATGTTTCGCTAAGTTTACATGAATTTAGTCTGCAAACGAAGAAATGATACTGTAAACATTACAGCAAAATCGGAGAAGGAATTGAAATTGGAGCAAGAGGTAAAAGTTATTAGAGTATTACAATTCTAAAATCTAGTAGCCTCTTAAATATTGAATTAATACTTTATTGTTCATTTTTTGGCTAATTTCTCTATGAACATTTTCACCTTAGTTTCTGCAGTTTACAGTGTGAACTCTTCAGTAGATCAGAGAGCAGCTCCACTCCTGAATTGTGCAGGTTATTGTTACTAAGGTCCAGATCTTTCAGGGATGTGTTTACCGACTTTAGAGCTGAGCTGAGTGTTTCACAACTTTTACCCCCAAGTTTACAAAGACTGATCCTAAAAACACATATTACAGATTATTCAAATAAATATTGAGTGGATTCTGTAAAGCATATTTTAGACAACATATTTCAATGGGGGAGGTGGCACAGTTGCACAACAGGAAGTGTTGCTGTCACAGTTCTGGGGTTGTAGGACTGGTGCCCTCTCCATGGTAGGCTCTTGCCTTGTGCCCAGTGATTTCAGGTAGTCTTCACACTCACCGTGACCCTGAACATGAACAGTGTGTTGCCCTGTGAAGGACTGGCGTCCCCTCCAGGGTGTATTCCCGCCTTGCGCCCAGTGATTCCAGGTAGGCTCTGGACCCACCGTGACCCTGAATTGGATAAGTGGTTACAGATAATGGATGGATGGATGGATATCTTAAAAATCTTTGCTCCTCTTTCTTCCATTTTTGGCAAACATCCAGTTCAGGGTCTCTGTGGGTCTGAAGCTTACACAGAATCACTGGACACAAGGCAGGATCCCACCCTGGATTGGTCATCAGTACATCACCAGGCACCAGAGCACCCAGAGGAAACCCATGCAGACACAGGGAGTACACACCAGAGAACTCCTCACAGAACGTGACATGAAGCAAGGTTCAAACCCACAATCTCAAGGCCCTTGAGCTCTGTCGTCACCTGGAACGGTTTTCAGTGAACAGCTTGGCATAATCAAGAGTTAATTTGTAGAACTGCTCACCTTGTTAATTTCTTTGAGACCATAACTTTGGTTTTGCAGAGGTAGGGTACACATTTATATACTACTAAACACTGCTAAGTAGTGTTTGAAAGCACAAACCTACTAAGTACTTCTACCAAACCCAAGTATCTTGATGTATGTATTGATTCTTGATGTAACTTACTTCAGTTACCTCCAGCTACTGCCAAAATTTGTCTGTTAAGCAATTTAGAACTTATATAATTTATAAACAATAACATTAAATAAGCCACATTGTTTAATAATATCAATAATGTTATTACTGGAGGAGCCTTGGTAGTGGATAAATCCATGTAGCAGTATTATGTAAATCATCATTTCCTTCTTGAAATAAGATGTAAAAAAGAGAACTTATAAATTCATATATAAATGCATGTATTTTACTCTCTCAGTTTATAATAGAATTTCAGTATGCACACCTTTATAAATTGGGCAATTATTTACTTTATGATGAAACTATAGGAAAAAATTGATGATGTTTAACTGAATGTTATATACACAAGTAGTATATTTTTCCTCAACCATAAGTTTTATTGGCAACTTTAAGTGTCCAGCATGGGTACTCCTTCCTTTATTTAGGTAAATATCTCTTACAGTCTTATAAGTTATCTAAAACCTTCTGTCATTTGCTTAGTTAGCAAAAATAATTCTTCGTCATTGTTTACAGTAAGTGTTTTTTTTTTTCATTAAATAATCAAGTCACAGAAAGTTCACCTGAGAGTCTCCAGTTTACAGAATGGACTCTTTAGTCCAGCAGTGAGCAGCTCCACTCCTGAATCCTGCAAGTCATTGTTACTAAGGTCCAGTTCTCTCAGGGTGGAGGTTACTGATTGTAGAACTGATCCCAGAGTTTCACAAGATTTCTCCCCAAGTTTACAGAATGCGAGTCTACAAATAAATGTATGTTCAAACAAATATTTCAGCTGGGACAATAGTAAAAAAACAATAAAGATGTGTCAAAATTAATACAATATTAATACATGGACATAATAAATTATTGGTAATATCATTAATGCAATTTTAATTTTGACCCTTCAACTTCCCTGAGACTACACAAAACAATTTTAGGAGCAAATGTTGAACAAAAGATAATAAGAATAACTAGAATTATATACAAATGGTAATTGTTAAAATTATTTTTAAGCCTTTACTTAATTAAATAATCAGTTCCAGGATCATTTTACCTGAGTATTGCCAATTGGCACTGTGAACTCTTCAGTCCAGCAGAGAGCAAATTCAATCCTGTATTCTGCATGTTATTATTACTAAGGTCCATCATTCTCAGGGAGTTTACTGATTGTAAAGCTGAGCTGAGAGCTTCATATGAGTTCGAGGTGAGATTACAGCCAGCAAGTCTGTAAAGAAATAATGAACAAATACAGTTATAACAGTGAAATATAATGAAAAAATCAACAACTGCTTTTGTAAACATTTTTTTAATTATATATAAAAAAAATATATATATATATAATATGTATTTTAAAAATACCTCATTCTCAGAAATATTTTAAATATGATTAAGGTAGTTAAATCAGTCAATACATCATCTATATAAATGTCATAACAAAACTGCTTTACAGACATCCACGTGAAAGCCTCCAATGAGCAACTCCAGGGCAACAGTGGCAGGGAAAAATACCTCAGAGCAAGAGAAAGAGACACTAAGAGGAACCAATATTCAAAATTGGGCCCATCCACTTCATAACAGTGCTTGTAAAAGTGTTGAGAACTTATCACAATCACTTATTCATGTGGAGACCTACAAGCCTTTCACGTTCTGGTATTTTACAAAACTAAAGGTCAGTTCATCTCCCCCTATAACCCGTACCAACACAATGGACACATCTGTGTTACTGGTTTTCTGAAGTCAGCACACTTTTTCTGCTTAACATGCCCAAAAGCATTTGACATCTGTGGACCTACATTACATATAGCAATGTTGTAGGTCCTGTCATGATTATACATATTTTCTCATCTAAATTAGTCTGTTTTGTGTAAACTTTGAAATTAAACAGGGGCACGGGGAGAAAACACCAACTCCCGGAGCAGGAATCGAATCCTGCAACACTACCTGCTGCGCAGCCATGCCACCCCTCATGACTTATATATATATATATATATATATATATATATATATATATATATATATATATATATATATATATATATATATATATTGAGCATGTATTCATTTAATCATTTATTTTTATAATAAAGCATTTACTTATGTCATTTTTGGCCCTCCATAAAAAGCTGACATATCCAAACTGATCAATAAACTAACATATCCTTAAATAGATGAGTTAAATTTGTTAGACAGTCAGAATCATCAGTTTTATATTATATTCATCTGAAGGACCTTGCCATTTTATTCAGTAGTGTCCCCATCACCGAACTTGAACATTGGGATCCACACAGACCACAGGTAGAGTGCCCCCTGTTGGCCCTACCAACAACAGTTCAGGCAGACACCCAAGTTTCTTCTTCCATCCAAGTAATTCATGTTCTGATTTTTAAGTTCTATTGAATATGTGTGATTTTCTATTTCTCGTGTAATATTAAATACAGAAATTGTAGTATCACTGAACTAATACTCACAGAGCTTTTCTGCACACAGTCACAGCTGGTATCAGTCTCCTATAACCCTCCTCTGATGTGTTGTATTTACTCAGGTCCAGTTCATCCAGTTCCTCCTCTAAGTTCAGGAGCATGTAGGCTAGAGCTGAACACTGTCCAGGAGACAACTTCACTACTGAGTGTTTCTCAGTAGAGTTTACTACTGAGTTTAGATACTCCATAATCTCTCTGGCCAGGGACTGGTCCTTCATCTCAGACAGACACAGGAACAGGTTGATGGATCTCTCAGTTGACATGGAATTACCTCCTTTGATTAGTGTCTTGATGTACTCTGTAGTTTTCTCTGATCTGCTGTGTGTTTGGGTCAGAAGACCCTGTAGGAGACTCTGATTGGACTCCAGTGAGAGTCCCAGCAGGAACCGGAGGAACAGATCCAGGTGCACATTCTGACTCTTTACAGCTTTATCAACAGCGAATTTCAGAAGATCCTCCAGAGAAACTTTCTCAGACCTCCCTCTATACCATGGTTTTAAACGGTGCAAAGGCTCCATGATATTGTTCTCATAACAGTGATACACAAAGACAGCAGCCAGGAACTCCTGAAAACTCAGATGAACAAAGCAGTAAACCTTCCTCTGTTGGATCACACACTCCTCCCTAAAGATCTCAGTGAAGATCCCAGAATACACTGAGGCCTCAGTGACATCAATGCCACTCTCTCTCAGGTCCTCTTCATAGAACATCACATTGCCCTTCAACAGCTGTGTGAAAGCCAGTTCAGCCAGTTTCAGAAGCTCGGTTCTGTTGGACTCTAGCAGTTTTCTTGGGTCTCTCTCATTTTTCTCCTCATACTTCTCATTTTTCATGGTTGCCTGAGTGAGCAGGAAGCGTAAGTACATTTCAGTCAGAGTTTTAGGGATTTCTGTGTTACTCTGTGTGATGATTCTCTGGAAAAGAGTGGCTGAGATCCAGCAGAAAATGGGAATGTGGCACATGATGTGGAGGCTCCTCACTCTCTTAATATGAGAGATGATCTTCTGGGCTTGGTCTTGGTCCTTGATTCTCTTCCTGAAGTATTCCTCCTTCTGAGGGTTGGTGAATCCCTGAATTTCTGTCACACGTTGGATGTACCGAGAAGGAATCTGATAGGCTGCTGCTGGTCGGGAAGTGATCCAGATTAGAGCAGAGGGAAGCAGATCTCCTCTGATGACGTTTGTCACCAACACACCAACTGATGATATCACAGTGATGTCAGACACTTTCTCATGCTGTTTAAAGTCCAGTTGAATTTTGCTTTCATCCACACCATCAAATATAAACACAGCTCTGAGCTGGTCATATTTCTCTGTGTCCAGATCTCTGAGCTCAGGATAGAAGGCACACAGAAGTCCATGAAGACTGTACTGATCATCTTTAATCAAGTTCAGCTCCCGGAACGAAAGCACAAACATGAGGTCTACCTCCTGATTGGCTGCTCCTTCAACCCAGTCCAGAATGAACTTCTGCACAGAGACAGTTTTTCCAATTCCAGCGATGCCTTTTGTCAGAACACTTCTGAGCTGCTTAACTTCTGCTCCTTTATCCTTTTTTCTGTCTCTGAGTCTTAGATCTTTAGCCATCACAGGACCTTGCAGAGGTTTAAAGATGTCTGAGCAGTTGATTGGAATGTCTTGTTGGTGTTTCCTTGGTGTCTTCTCCATCTGTAAAACCTCATGTTCTTTATTCATTCCTTCACTCTCTCCCTCGATGATGTAGAGCTGTGTGTAAACACTGTTCAGGAGGGTTTTATTCTCTGGAGTCCTGACTCCTTCAAATAAGCACTCGTATATGCTCTTCATTCTGGTTTTGTGTCTCTTAAAAACTTTCTGTAAAACATTACTATCTGATTCTCCAGTACCCTCCTGCAGAGAGTTTATCTGAGGTGCTGTTCCTCTAGAGTGCTGCCTAGTGGAGTCAAACACAGGAACACAAACATCATTAATGCATAGATAGGGCTATATGAGTATCAAATTGTTGCCCCAAGACAAACACTTAAGTCCTAGGACAATTAAATCATACACTCTAGAATAAAGAACCTGGTTGCACAGGCCAGCCAGTGCAATAAGCAAAAAAAAAAAAAAAAATATATATATATATATATATATATTTTTTTTTTTTTTTTTTTTAAATATACAATATGATAACAGTCAGATTCAAATATATTAACTCTATAAACCAAAACACTTACACATCACAGCGAGTTTTTGTTCTATAAACATAATTTACATATCCACAGAAACTAAAAAATGTCTTCTTTTCAAATATATGGAGGTTGAAAAATTTTTTTTACCTGCTTGTTATAGAAATACAAATAACAAGAGGCACGTTTCTCTCTGAGACTCAGACCGATACCCTTGATGGCCCACCCATTCATATTCATATGATAATAGCATGATAATCTGGCCACTCTTATTGGAGGATTACGACATATGAAACAAATGCACTTGGCTGTGTTTTCGTGCAAAGCTCCAAGATGGCACAGTCACACTTTTCAGCTGCCAGAGGGGAATTGGCTTAATATTGTGATGAGTAAGCGAAATATATTAGACTGTTTTTTCTTGCCGCTGGTTAACTTAGACACTACGCTAGTTCAGTACTATAATTTTAGTGATGGAATTAGTGAAGCTGATGGTATGTTTTTTAAATGTGCGGAGGCACAGAGCTCAGACAGAGGGAATAACGGCTTGTATTAATGTTTGGATGCTCTCTGCTGCTTTCAAACAGTCATCTAATGCTTATATGTATGACTTTGTTGTTCCAAAGCAGTCTTTGAAAACTCATGATTTTTTAGTTATTAGTTATTTTAGTTATTTAGCAAACAAAGGGTTCAGTTTGTCTCACTGGTGGGGTGGGAGCTAATGGGCATTATCTTTGACAGTGGGGAGGTGATATCTCACCTGTGTTTCACACCTATCTCATGAATAGTCAATGTGTGAGACAGAGGTTTATAAAAATAGTGTCATATCAGATTAATAGCAAAATAGAAGAAAAAACTAATTAAAATCTCTGAAAGCTGTAAACACCAGTGTGTAGATAGCACCCATATTTACAGAGTTCAGAGTTCTAAAGAAAACTTCATAAAGGTTCACAATGTGTTTTTCATTTCTATTTTGGATCTTCCCATTGAAAAACAAAAGTTGGATCCAAAATGGCCGACTTCAAAATGGTCACCACCCATCTTGAAAAGTTTTCCCCCTCCCATATACAAATGTGCCACAAACAGGAAGTTAATATCACCAACCATTCCCATTTTATCAAGGTGTATCCATATAAATGGCCCACCCTGTATATATCAGCACATTTGAATATAGGTTTTTGGGAAGTCCATATTTAGAGTTAATTTAAACAAAATACAGATGAATGACATACAGATTTCTCTCACATTATTGTTGCTGGGTTTGTGCTGAATATTAATGTGTAGCTTTTTGGGAACAAACTTTTTTTTCCCCAAAAACAATTTGGGGTGAAATTTGTTAAAATATCAAGGCATCTCTTACTGTAAAGAGGGGAGCAAAATCAGTATATCCCAACACAAGGGCACTGAGTAACCTATCCTTCAGAGCAAGAAAACCTGTTTCACAAGCTTCATTTCAGTGGTACTCTATAAGGCCCTGTATCCCTGACCTTGGTCGCTTCTGAGAGCCCTGTAAAGTGCCCAGTAGTTTGTAAAGGGGTGCTGCCAAGGTAGCAAACTCCTCCACAAACCACCAGTAATAAGAGGCAAAACCTAAAAAGGCTCTAAAAAGATCTTTACAGTGGAATGTTGCTTCCATTCAGCAACTGCATGTATCTTTCTGGGTTAGTGGATACACCTGCAGCAGAAAGAATGTGGCTTAAATAATTAACTCCAGTCTTAAAGACTCCTATAGATGGCTCAGCACCATCTCTAGCTGCTGGAGGTACTGCTGAAAGGTCTGTGAAAATATAACCACAGCATCTAAATACAGTAGAAGGACTTGAAAACTCTGATCCCCAAATATATGATCCATCACCCTCTGGAATGTACCTGGTGCATTGCATAATCCAAAATAGAATTCAAACAACCGATGGAATTCAAACAACCCAAAAGGTGAACAAAACACAGTCTTTTCCCTGTCCTGCTCTGCTACTGGGACCGCTAGCCTGGTCCAATGTGTTAAACCACTTCACCCAACCCAATGCATCCAGTGATGCTTCTATTCTAGGCAGGGGGAATGCATTTTTACAAGTTTTAGCATTGAGTTGTCAATAGTCAGTGCACAAGGGTATTGACCCATCCTTCTTTTGGGCAACCAATGTAGGGGAAGCATAAGGACTCAATATCTTATGGTCTACAAACTTCTGTATATTGACCTTGACCAGATCACATTGAGAATTTGGGAGATGCCTGTATCTCCAAGAGAGGAATGGTATGTTGAACCATTGTAGTACAACCCAAATCTCCATCATACTAAAAACGTCTGTCTTATGATTTTCCAAAAGAGCATGTACCCCCTCCTGTTCTTCAGAAGACAGAGTAGGCCAACTAAGTTGGGAAAAATCACTGTGACTATTATCTTCCCTTTGAACAGACTGAATAGTAGTTAACTCGTGTTGCTTGTCCATTTGGGCCTGTTGTACTGCAGTTGTGGAAAGGCTGGACCATGTGAAGTTCACCCAACACCACCTGGGGCTGGAACCACATATCCTGTGGGCTAACATTGACAACCAGTACCTGTACAACCCCATGCACCACAGCCAAGAAGGCAGACAGAACAAGTAGGTCACTAGGCACCTTTCCTTCCATAAAATATACTGGCTCCAACAAAACAGAAGAAAGGGTAGATCCCAACTCATTGTAGCAGATGCTGACACCAATTTCATGGTATCTGCCAGCACTGGCACTGCTGGGCCCAGCTGCACTCAGATCATACATACTTTAACATCCTGTAAAGTCTGCTCAAAATTCTGACATTTGGAAAAGACTTGCTGCCATGCTTGACATAAAAGCTGTGTATCTAAAGAACAAAAAAGAGCATTCTGATGCTGTACAAAAAGCTCTTTATAGCTCTTACTAATTATGTTCATCCCCACAAGTCCTGGAATAGAGTTCTTAGAAAAGTGAGTGCCAGCGTCACCAAAGCTCTTGGTAATCAGTATACCCATTCTGGGCAGAACCTTCCCCAATGTACATACATCTACTTATAAATATCCTAGATGGTATGTCTGAACCATTGGCAGATTTTAGCAGAAACCAAGGGCAAGACTGGAGAGTTGGCTGAAACTGACATTTTAAGTGTTCTTCAAAGAATTGAAAGGTTATGTAGCTCAACATAGACCAGTGGTTCTCAAACTTTTTGTATCATTTCCCACCTCAGACAAAGAGGAATTTCTGTGCCCCACCTGTACCATATCGCCCCATAAAATGTAACAAAATACACATGCAATTTTACAATTTTCCAACTTAATGAAGTAACATCAACTTCAATCTCTAAATCAGTAGCCTAACACCAAATACAACATTAACATCAATGTTCAAAAATTGTGCTTCAGTTTCTCTTCTTTCAATTTGTGTAAAAATGAGCAAAGGCAGGTGCAAGGGCATAGGAATAAGTCAAAACTCACCCCATCCCCAAATTATTAGATAGCTATAAGCTGATTCCTATGTAGATAAGGCAGTAAAATAAAGCATTTATAATGATGTGGAACAACATTTGATTATCATTAACATTAGAGAGTGAGGCTGTGACCAGAACAACACATTATGGAACTTTACATACACATACTACAGAAACATTGCTAAGGGTGGTATATATATTTTGTCATACTTTTCAGTGTAGCAGTCCGCAGTTTGGGACATGGCCAGAGACTAACATTAACTTGCTGCATGTTTAGAGCGCTTTCTCACAACCTGAACACAGCTACTATTAATGCTCACTAACTCTCAGATCCTCTTCTGTTTCCCTAAAAGATTTATACAAGCCACTTTCATAATTGTAATTAATTGTCATTGTTATCTGTTGTGCTCTCATTACTGACCTCAAGCCCAGAGCTGGTAAACTAACTTTATTAACCAGACCCTGTCAGTGAATCAGAGGCCAGTGAAGCTGATGATTGGAGCAGCTCTAAACATTTACATTTATGCATTTGGCAGACGCTTTTATCCAAAGCAACTTACAAAAGAGCTACAGCACAATTTATACAAATTACCTTACATTGAGTGCAATATGCCAGGAAGTAATAAGTGCATTAAAGAAAGAGTTTCAGTGTGTCACGCCTTCGTCCTGTCAAGTCTGTTGTCCCCGGTCATGTGCTCTTTTTAGCACATGGCTATGTTTTGTTTATGTCCTTGTCTCCGCCCTCGTCCCGCCTTTGTTCCGCCTCCTAGTCCGTGTCATGTGTTAACCCGTCCTTGTTATCTGTCCAGGTGTGTCTCGTTTGTGTCAGTATTTAAGCCCTCTTGTCTCACGTCCTGTTTGTCGTACATTTCTCATTTCTCATGTCTCTAGTTGGTCGTGTTTTCTAGTCTGTCCGTCTGTCTCCTCAATTTCTCCGTGTTTGTTTTCCTATTCGTTGTTTCATGTCGCAGTTTCTTTTCCTATCATTATTTTGTTAACTCTTTAGTCTGTCAGTCCAGTTTGCCCTGTTTAGTTCACCGTGTTTAGTTTAGCCTGCTTGGCTCCCTGTTTGTTTTCGTTCTGTTAATGTCTCTTTGTTTTGTTATATTTCTTTATTAAAATACTGTGCTTTAGCGAGTGCGTCCGCCCTCAGTCAGTCCGTCCCTCGTTCCTGACACAGTGCAAGAGATACTCTCGGAAGAGCTGGGTTTTCAAGTATTTCTTAAATGGTTTCATTCAGAAAGGCATTAATAGACAGGCATTAAAAAGCTAATTTCTTCCATTTCCTTGTGCCCCACCTGCAATAACTATAGTCCTACACTTTGAGAAATGCTGCCATCCCTGTAACCAGTAAACAAGACACAGCCACACCCCAAATCATAATCCCCACTACAGGACACTGTCCCATTAGCTGAGCTGAACAGTATAGTTTAGAGCCCCAACTCTCCCCCTCTCGGCACTTGGGCTCCTGTGTCATTGGGGAACTAGTTTTCCTGCCAATGTGATGTTATGAGGCTTGATGCCCCTCTAATAGTTTAGTTTGTTCCTAACTGGGCCCTACAAAAAACAGACAATATGACCAGGTGTAAACATATATGTTTACCATTGCCTTGGAAACGGGTTTGTGAGTCACGATTAACCCTCTGGAGTCTGAGGCCTTACAGCCATGTCTGAGGTAATCTAACATGCCGTGACATTTTAAAAATTTCGCCTGCATAAAAAGATTCAGACAGTATCCCCAATCCATTTTGACCACTATTTTTCCCACCACACTTAAAACGTAAAAATAAAATAAACTAAAATCCCAGAAAATACTACAAACCTCATACTTCCAGCAGCCACAGCACGCAGCAGCACACCAAACAATTAAGTTTGCCAAAAGCGGAATTGGCTTTTATCATCCCCACCTGATGTACTGTGATAACCACAGATTAATCAAACATTTTGTTTTTACCACACATTAACCAAAAAAGATTAATTAATTAACTCTTTATCCCACAGAAAATAAAAAAACAAACACTAACCAAAACAAAAGTAAACACAAAGGAACAAAATTTACAAAGTTAACCTATGGTTTGCACCCATGTCTCAGTTCCAGCAGTTGGCAACAGCCGTTCAAAATTATCCCCTCAGCCCTATCACATTTGTGACACTTAAGACATTATTCATTCTGTAAGTGTTTTACCCAGAATCACTGGTCACAAGGCAGGAACACACCCTGGAGGGGGTGCCAGTCCTTCACAGGGTGACACACTCACTCACATACTCACATCTATGGACACTTTTGAGTCACCAGTCCACCTATCAGTGTGTGATTTTGGAATGTGGGAGGAAACTGGAGCACCCAAATGAAGACAGACAGTCACCTCACAGATGGTCCTCACAGACCCAAACCCACAACCCAGGAACCTGGAGCTGTGTGACAGTGATATGATATGCTGTTCCACCATGTCACCCCCCATGTTAAGTGATAAGTCAAAGGGCTAGTATCTGGAATTAGATGTCCTGAAATCAGGTGCGCTCAATAAAGCTCAACATACAGCCATGGTTATCAGTCATATGACCTGACAGTGAAGCAGGAAATAATAATTATGAATGGGCAGGTTGATGGCAAGTTGTATTTATATAATTTATCTAATACCCAAAGTCTGGTGGTGCGGTGGTGTGGCAGGTAGTGTCTCTGTGACAGCTCCAAGGACTTGGAGGTTGTGGGTTCGAGTCCCGATCCAGGTGAGGAGTGGGGTGTGTTCTCCCCGTGTCTGTGTGGGTTTCCTCCAGGTGCTCTAGTTTCATCCCACGGTCCAAAAACACACGTTGGTAGTTGGATTGATGACTCAAAAGTGTCCGTAGGTGTGAGTGAATGTGAGTGTGTGTCTGTGTTGCCCTGTGAAGGACATGCGCCCCCTCCAGTATGTGTTCTTGTCTTGCGCCCAATGATTCCAGGTAGGCTCTGGACCCACCGTGACCCTGAACTAGATAGGGGTTAAAGACAATGAATGAATTAATGAATAATACCCAAAGTCCTTTACGTAGAAATAAAAATGTTAGGAAGAGAGAGAGAAAGAGAGAAGGGTGGCATTCAGGACAGCAGAGGGATTGATAAGTACTGAAAGAAGTGTTTTTTAGCTGAAATGTAAAAGAAGAAAATGAGCAGAAGCGAAGACTTTATGATAAAGCATTTCAGAGCTATGTTTAAAAATTCAGAAAGGGAGTACTGCTTATGTCCTTTGTATAAATGATTAATGTTTAAATACACGTACATACAACAGAAGAGCTGTGTGCCCTGACAATATATTATAAGTTGAGTAAGTGTGTTGTATTTTGAAAAATACTTTCTCTTTTATTATATGATTCCAGCAACATTTTCCAAAAGATTTGGGACAGTGTGATATTTACCACTATGTACATTACTTCTTTAACAGCACTCTGTGAGCATTTGAACTTTGTTTTCTGATTTTAGCTTGGTACAGGATTTCAGCGGCGGGTCTCTGTTATAGTGCTGGATTGATGTGTTCGTAGAGGTTGTTGAGAATAAATTAGACAGAGTCACATGTGAGGAGAGAAAGTAGGATTTATTTTACAGTAGAGAAGGGAAAGATTACAGAGATTTTACAGTGTTGCTCCTTTGTCACTCTCTCCCACCATCGGTGGGAGCATACACAAATCAAGGTAATTAACAGACAGGGAAGAGACAAAGAACTCTGAAAGAGTTCACATTTTGAACCTCTTTGCCTGGAACAGCTTTCTCTTTGCAATTCTCAGGGCGTCTTTATCACTTGCTTTGAAGGAGGGGTCTCAGACTCGCAGCAGTGTGCAGTCAGGTGGCAAATTCCCTAAATATTTGTCTGTCAGCACACTCAAAACAGTAATGAGGAGCAGAGATGGCTCCTGCTGGCCAGGTTCTTACCTGCTTCCAGACCAGACGAGACTGTGGCATCTAATGAATGATCTGTATACACATGCTGATGGAATATAGGGTAAACTGACTTTCACTGATTTTCATGGTTGAAATCTCCAGTGACAATAAACCATTTGTCAAGGGTGTGTTCTGCAGTTCACTTATCACTCCATAAAGTTCACAGTGAGCCTCCTTACTGTTAGCTCCTGGTGGGACATGTACTGAGCACTGTTATTATTAACCTCAGAATATAAAAAGATTTACATCTGACATTCACAAACTCCACCAGCGGTGAGCAGTAACAACAGACAAGCATAGACTTCTTACACCAATGATGTAAACACACAAACTGCCACCGCAAGTCTTACTGCACAGAGCTGAGTTTGGGTCAGTACAAAACATAAATAATAAAAAACAAATCAGATGAACTCAAAACAGCTCAACATACAGCCATGGTTATCGGTCATATGACCTGACAGTGAAGCAGGAAATAATAATTATTAATGGGCAGGTTGATGGCAAGTTGTATTTATATAATTTATCTAATACCCAAAGTTGGGTGGTGGGGTGGAGCAGCAGGTGGTGTCTCTGTGACAGCTCCAAGGACTTGGAGGTTGTGGGTTCGAGTCTCGCTCCGGGTGACTGTCTGTGAGGAGTTTGGTGTGTTCTTCCAGTGTCTGCGTGGGTTTCCTCCGGGTGCTCTAGTTTCATCCCATGGTCCAAAAATGCACATTGGTAGGTGGATTTGAAACATGGCAAATCCTGGAACTCTTTTGCTGAGCCACTGTGAAGACCGTTGAAGCGGTTTCTGTATTCTCATGGTGTAGCTCACTGTCGGATGCAGTCCAGTTTATATTCCAGGGAGCAGATATTGGAGAGCAGGATAGATGGAAGAGCCGGCCATGTTATGTTTGCTGTTACCTGTTTGACATACTTCTGTCATTATACACACTGATTACAGCATCCCCTCCCTTGGCCCCCAGCATCAGGAAATGCCAAGGACTGGAGGCAAACCAATTCTGCACCGGTCCTCCAACAAATTATGGTCTAGGCTGTTATTTGTCCATTTCCAGAGGTGTCGCCATGTCTGGTGCTGGTAGAAATTGACACCGGTTGTTCCTGCGTCCATATGCCAAGGAGTTAAAACAAAAAGGCACGATTAAAAAAAAAGCACCATGGGAGTGGAGCAGCCACTGCAAGCTGCACACGCGCCACCATCTTGGATTGCACATCTTTACCAGTCTTTTGTACTAAATCCCCAGACTTTTAGAATGTGTTGCTGGCAACAAAATCAAAATAGGAAAGCATTTTTCAAATTATTGTGATTGTATAATATCACAGCACAGAACCATTGATTTGACTCTGTGCTGGAGTCTTTCTTTCTGAGGGTTAAAGGCAGGAATCATGTATCTGCTAATTTTTCTGTACCACAGGCAATGTGTGTGTGATCTGTTATATATTTCGTTAGTTACTCACCTTGAGAGGTCAGCTCCACTGCTGAATGCAGGAGGCTTCCCAGAGGATCCTTCACTGATCATAGACACACAATTGGACCAGTCTCTCTTCATAGACACACAGCTGGGTTCTCCTTCATTACTGAATCCAGGAGGGTTGTGTATGGACCAGGCACTCTTCATAGACACACAGCTGGGTTCTCCTTCCTTACTGAATCCAGGAGGGTTGTGTATGGAGCCTTCATTCTTTATAGGCACACAACTGGGTTCTGGAGAAGCTGATTTCTGTGTCTGCAATCTACACCACACACAGATATTATGTGTTTTGTAGAAGCCAATGATCAGTACATAATTCATGTTTGAGAAGAGAATTATTTAATAAGTGTTTATTTTACAAGGATTTACATTTTAATGTGGTCGATATGTAATTGGAATGCTGGCATACTTGTTGAATCACTATCTCCATGATGAAAAATAATTCATAGCACTGAGGTTGGTGAGAAATGCATTATGGGATATATGACTCTCTCAAGTATAAATTTTTTTATTTATTTATTTTTCCATATTTATGCAATTATATTGAGCCCTTGCTGTAAAATCATGTAATGCCTGATATTACATTTTAATAAAAGCATTTCTTGTGTTTATTAGACTGCATTTTTATGTAAGCATATGCTAACATTGTAAACTGTTGATCGCTGATGCTAAAACTGGGCTATTTATTTATTTATTGGAAGGGCTCTATTAAAATTCCCAGGTGGCCACTCTCTCAATACAAAGTATGTCAAGTTCAAACTGCCAAACTTGGTACAAACTTGGCGAGAGACTCGCGAGTACAAAATCCTGAAGACGCTGTGGTCGCTATGTAATTGGAATGCTGGCATATTGTTGAGTCACTATGTCCATGATGAAAAAGAATTAATAGCACTGAGGTTGGTGAGAAATGCATTATGGGATATATGACCCTCTCAAGTGTACAGAAGTCACGTCCCAGTGGATCCTCGATATCACAGGCTGAGCAAGAACCGATCCGGGTATTTGAACTGTACTTGGCAATGTGTGGACTTTTCAATGGAACAGTACTTGGTCTGAGACTGATGACATTTCGCAAGAACATGAGAACACAAGCACAGACAAAAACACATATGTTAAGACACATGTTCGTAGGGCGATGATTGCTAGGATGTTGTTATTTTATGTTGCTTATAAGTTGTCATATATTAGTTTTGTCCATTAATAGTTGGCTTAACCCTTCTAAATCTAATTCATACGACTATCAGTAAATAACCGATATGAACCCTGTTAGACAATGGTGCCTTTCTGTCCTCAGACACCCAAAGCAACGTCTCTGCTTATCAGCCATTATTTATTTGTTTGACAACCAGCTGCTCACCCAAGATCATCTGCTCCCTCTTCTTGTGCACTTTACCCCTCCCTTTCTCTTTGACTCTCTTCCTATCTCTCTCTGCACATGGGAGCAGCTCATGGCTCGATCATACCAGAGCATAATAATCTTTACTAACCTTGCTTCTCTTTTTTTTTCACATGCCCTTAGAGTAGACAGTAGAACACGCCTCACCCTTATCAATCCGTGCCCTCACCCTTTACACTCTGATCTATCTTCAATAATGTTAAACAATCTTATTTCACTGCCCTGGTGAAATGAAATGCATTGAAATGTGCAATTATTTGTCATTGAACAAAATACAAAAAAATGGGTGTTCCACATTTAACCAATCTGTGGCAGTGAACACACACACACTAGTGCACTTGGGGTGTGAACACACACCCAAGGCACAGCTAGGGGTACTTTGCCTTGCTCAAGGGTACCTCAGCCATGGATTGATGGAGGAGGACAGTGCTGTTTCTTCACACCCACTGTCCCTGATTTTCCTGCCGATTGTGGGAATTGAACCAAGAACCTTTCAGTCCTTAGCCCGCTTCTTTAGCCATTAGGCCATGGCTGCCCATGTTGTCAGTGTCTATTGACTTCCCCAGATCCAGCTACAGAGGACGGAGGGCTGAGAATAACTTAGAGGAGGTCGAACATGAGAGTGTTGGTCAATTTGGACCAGTTTCTAACAAACCCCATTGTGAAACTGCAAACAAGGTGAAGAAAATCACTAATGCAAAGTTACTCACTTTAGGTCAAAGGTTCCTCCTTCACTGCTGGAGTTCCTCCACTGGAGATCCATTGTTGACTTTTCACTGGTCACACAGCTGGACCGCTCCCTGTGTGTTTACACTTATTAATAAAGCAGTCAAAAGATATTTACTGTTTTTTTTTTTTTTTACCTTAAACCAAATATAACATAGAGTATATTTTAATGAGCTATAGAGGAGTGTAGTGGATTTTAGAGCAATGTTGTAGGGTGTAGTGGAATGTAATGAAGTTTAGTGAAGAATAAAAAACTGTAGAGGAGTGTATAGTGGTATAGTGGGGTGTATAAGAGTGTAGTGGAGTATAGTGAATTGAAAATGACTACATGAATGAGGAGTGTAAACTGAAAGAGCAGAATCTTAACTGTCCTTATTTGCAAACTGAGAGGAAGTAAAGCCACTATATGAACAAAGAACATTTGACAATGTAGATAAAGTGGATTTAGAACCTCAGGAGTACCTCAGTTTTTTGAATCTGGAAGATAATCAAGTTTATAATCTCTGATAGACAGGACATGAGAGCAGAAGTTGGAGAAGTAGCCACTGGGAATGTGGTTGTGTAGAACTGTGTTTGAGAATATTGGAGATCAATAAAATACATGTTTATAATTTTTGACATTTGGAGATAAATCATAAAACGAAGGGTGACCAATGAGAATAAAAGCAGAGAATATAAAGGAGGAGCTGAATACACCTGTCAGTTTCAGGAGTTTACCCAATCAGATGTGAATAATACATACATAAAAATGCATTTTGCTCTGGAGTTTAATGAACGGAATGATTGACT